>NC_133654.1:173837409-173934909 GCF_009905375.1 Apium graveolens
TGAAAAGTTATGTCAAAGATTCTCAAATCTGATGCAGAGTGAATACTAAATGAGCATGATGGGAGAATTAAGTTACTTTCTTGGACTTCAAGTCAGTCAAAGAAGTGAGGAATTTTCATCAGCCAAAACAAATATGTTAAAGATTTGTTGAAGAAAATTTGGAATGGTTGATTTTTCACCTGCATCTACACCTATGTCTACAGTTACAAAGTGGATGAAGATAAGAAAGGTAAAAGTGTAGACATTTCAGGTTATAGAGAAATAATTGGATCTTTGTTGTATTGACTACTAGTACACCCGATATTATGTTTGCAAATGTTGTGTACAAGATTTTAGACAATCCAAAGGAATCACATTTGATGGCTGTGAAAAAAAAATTCAGATACTGAAGGGGGCACCAAAATTGGAGGTATCCTAAGGGAACTGGATTTGAAATGTGGATACACAGATGCAGACTTTGCTGGATGCAGGGTTGACAGGAAGTGTATAGTGGAAGTTGTCAATTTCTTGGACAAAGACTTGTCTCCTGGTATAGCAAAAACAACAGTTTATGTCAACTTCACAGCTGAGGCTGAATATATAGCTCTGGAAGTTCTGTGTTCAAATGCTTTGGATTAGAAATCAGCTAATGGACTATGGCCTAGTGTCACACAAATTACATTATGTGTGACAATACTAGTGCATTTCTATGTGGCTAATCCAGTTAACCATTCTAGAATAAAGCACATGATGTAAGGTACCATTTTATTAGATAACATGCTGCAAATTGTACTATTGAGCTTATTTTGGTTCCAACAGAAAAAAATTAGCTAACATTTTTACTAAACCTTTGAGTGAAGCAACTTTTACTAGACTTGTGGTAAAATTGGAATGTTAAATTCCCTATCCTCAAGCCAAGAACTCAGCTAATATTGCAGCATATTAATTTTTAAAATCAAAAATAATTTGATTTATTGGAAATTAATTGGAATGAGTTAAAAATATTTTAAAATTCTCTATATATTATTTTTTTCAAAATTTAAAATTTAGCTTGGAATTTTTCAAAATTCTAAGGAAACTGCTTAACTGTTAATTTACATTTTCAGTATGTAAAATTAGCATAAGGTAGAATCAAAAAGCAAACAAAAGATATAGAGAACTGAGTTCTCGATAAATCTAATTGACTTCTCGACAAGTCATTTTGAGACTTCTCGAGGGAGTTCTCGATAAGTTTTTCTGGATTCTCGAATGATTCTCGACAAGCTTCATTATGACTTCTCGATAAGTCATGTAGAGATCTCGATAAGCACTTTAAGACTTCTTGATATAGTTCTACAAGTATAATTCATAGACTTCTCGATAACTAAGAACATGAATAATTTAAATCAATCAATTATTTCAAAAAATACTTTTGATATAAAAACCATTTAATTTTTTTGATTATTCAAATAAAAATTGGAAAATTTAGTCCACTTCATGACAAACTGGGTATTATTTGACATCTCGATAAGTCACTATCTAATTCTCGATAAGAGTCAGGAAAGTAACTTATCGATATGTATCTATTCTCACACGTGATTCTCGATAAGCAGATTCTAAATATTTATTTCTACTTCTCGACAAGTCACTTACCTTTACTATAAATACCCAGACATCTCGAAATACACCTCTTTACGCCTTCGAGATCTCTAAGCGACCTCATTTCTGCAAATCCAAACCGTTTTCTCTCATTTCAAACTCTTTCTCTCTATTTTTTCTTCCCACTCAAATTCAAACACCTAAAATGGCATCAAACACAGTTAGACCTTTTATCCTAAAGGAGGGCACCAACTATCTTGAATTTACAGATGCTAACAAAGCTCCTGATTAGCTTCAAGAGCTTTGTGAAGTTTCTTTCTGAAACTACTTTACAGGTGCCCTAACTATGAATCCCATCCTATATTGGATGTTCAATGTGATTTCTGGAATACAGCTGTGCTAAGGACATTAGTGCATGAGAACTAAACTATGTCCCTGGTGGTAATTGCTCCATTCAAGGCCAACATGTGGAGTTTTATGAGAATGATGTCAATCTGGATTTGGGTGCCTACTGACAATCTGGTGGAGGTTCCAAATCAAGCGAGCTAGCTGATTTCATGGACTTCATCAACTACAGTGAGAGGATCAACTTGGAATCCCTGAACAAGAAGTACTTGAGGAGGGAATGGTCTTTCCCTTATGACTTAGTTGTGAGGGCCTTCACCTGCAGGAAGATAGGGTATGACAACATTTTAAATATTGTTCAGAAGCTGGTGTTCTCCATGGCTCACAATAGACATCAATGTAAGGCATTTGATAATGGAGGAGCAACACCAGGCTCAAAATGCCTTTGGCATCAAGAGATAAGGAAATATTCTTCCTATATTTATTATGTCTGCTTTAAACTATAAAGTGCAAGACATTCATTTTTTAATGGTATAAATATGACAAAAATAGGGAACTGTAAACAAGTGTCCAAAGTTCTATTTGGCTCACTTATTACTAAAAATAAGGTATCTGTAAGTCTTAGAATCACTCCATTTATGTTGGAGAGATTCAGGATTTACCTTTACCTATGCCTGACATAAGGTCTATAGTAACAATTAGTACAGTTATGGCTTCTGTACCTGCATAAGAAAAACAGGAACACCAACAGGGGCCTTCCCAAACTGAGACCCTTCCTTTACCACTAGCATCTAGGAAACCAACCACTTTATCCTCTCAAAAGGGTGAGGTGAGTAAAAAGAAGAGAAAGCATGCACCCTTGACAGTTATTAATGAGAGTGGTGAGGATCAAACACAACCAGAGTCTACCTTGGTCAAGAAGCCAAAGAAGGTAAAACAAACTGATTGACCACTCATTTGGCTACCTCCGCATCCTCCCAAAAGGATGTAGTTGAAAAAGAGGGAATCAAACAGACTCTAGGGGCATCGTCTCAATAGGGTGTCTCTATTGAAAAGAGCACTCTCCCTAGTGCATCTTGTAATGATTCTGCACAACCACTGGAACACATTCAAGTGTATGAAAGAAGGAATAAGGATGGCACACAAACTGAGAGCACATCTCTTGAAGCTCCCTCATTTATTCAGGGAGAGCTGCCAACATTTAATTCTGAAATTACAAATCTTATTTCTAAAATTTCTTCTCCGTATAATAAGACACTTGAATCTACTTCTCAAGTGTCATAAAAATCAAGTAACATGGTTCATGACACTGTGCTCACCACCCAGGATCCACAATTAGATGGTGAGAGGCTACTAGCCGGGGTAGACCTGATGACACCATCAAAACCACATGGGTTTCATCAATTTTAACTGTAAACCCCGTGGATGTTACTCAAGCACCTTCATGTGCTAAACAATCTTCACAGATTGATAGATTTGAGGGTAGTACTCCTGAGGGGGAGCTATCTAAATCCTCTCCAATTCAATTGGAGGTTCCTCATGAAGGAACAACTCCCCTCAAAACCTGAGCTGAGATTTCCTTAACAATTGAAGCTAGGAGTCCAATTTCCCATGATCCAATCATAGGGGAGGAAAGCTTATCATATTTAAGTGTCAGTTCTCTGCAAGAAGAGCAAGGGTTTGAGGCCATGGTACATGACCGTCATCTGGTCAAATCCTTCCAATTCAATTGGAGGTTCCCATTGTTGGTGAACAACACACTGTCAAACTATAGTTCCAATTGTGAGTCAAACTGTGCATCTATCATATGTAATGTTCCTGAATGCCGACCATCTACCTCAATTCAAACAAACCTACCTTCTACATTAAAACCCTTCTTAACAACCCTCACACCTAATCTCCCAGTGGCTATAGGATATGCAGGCTCAACCAATCACCATGAATGATCTTCTGGTAGATCAACTCTCTGGACTTGCCAACATCACACATCAGCTTCTTACAATAGATATGTCCAATTAGGGACTATCATGTAATCTTGTTGTCTTACAAAACAGATATTGAAGAAAAAAACAACAGAAAATTGTCAATGAAGCTGAACAAGATGGCAATATGGATGCTTGGTTAGACAAAGACTTCATTCTAGAGATGGATGAGGTTTTGGCTAGGTTTAGAGAGAAGTATGTAACTATCATGGGAAGCAATGCCAAAACTCTCAGTCCCTAGGAAGTTTATGATATTGTTACAGAGGTGTACAAGGAACATCTTAAAGCTTCTCACCTTATTGGTAAAGCATTGTAACAGACTCTGAACAATCATCAAGACAGAATTAGAAGATTGGTCAAACACAAGCTGGATGACCTTGTGCCAACTCAAGTAAAAAATCAAGAACAAATTTCAGATTTTGCTGACCAAATGGCAAGGTTTGATATGTCCAACATGAAGCAAAGCATCAAGCAACTGAAGCAATCCTTTGTAGCTTTGCATGAAGTTGTCCAGAATCACATCACCAGTAACAATGACACAAGGGTCAAACTTGATCAACTTCATCAAGCTAGATATGAACCATCTGTATAACACCCTCCAAATCCGGGGTATAGATTTGGGGCATTATTAACAACAATTACCAACTAAACCTGCACAAGTGGAATATAAATATAATAATTACCCCGAACTATCACTACTCAGGATCTTTTAAGGTCTGAGTTGAAAATAAGAATCACATACTACACTCATCGATCTGCTAGTCTCAAAATCCTGGTGGTACGTGGCTCATCTCCTCCTGCAATGCCTCTAGCACTGCCTCGGTAAGTCCTAATGCTCTGCAACATGCTGTCTCCGCACTAAGATCCTGCTGTCTCAAATCAGTAAGCTGCTGAGAACTAATCCGATAAATCTGATATAGCTCTCTCAGTATATAATCTGGTCGTAATGCCCTGACAGGACCATCTGCTTGCGTCTCATACAATCCAAGGATCTCTCTACACTGGTTCTGCCATCTAATCCTCTCCTCCCTCTCTGCCTGAAAGCGCTGGTAAGTCACTGTATGATGCTCACGAAGATCAGTGCTGGAACCTCGAGAAGGTAATGGTCCATCTACCACGATCTTATCCATAAACTCTGGCTGAGGAAACTGATAAACTTCAGGAACAGGTGCATAAATGGCTAATGGGGCAGGGAATAAGACAGGCTGCTCCATAGGTGCATACACTGGCGGCTCTGCCTCTGGCTCCATCTGTGGCATCTCTGGAATCTCGACTGGTGGCATAGGAATCTGAGGCTTTAAATCCTCCTACTGCGGAAGATCAACCATGTCAGGAATATCGAACATCGGAAACTCTAATGGTGGAAAATCTGGTATCTCTGGCTCAAAGTATGGAAAATAATCTGCAAAACCTGGTACCTCTGGGGGAAGTGGTATCTCTGGTGGTGGACCAGGTGGTAATGGTGGAGGTGGTGGCAATGGAGGTAAGATCTGCTCTGACACTGGGGCTAATACCAGTGCAACCACTGGATCTGACTCGGTCCTCTCCGTAGACGATGATAAAGAAGCCATCTAATATACATAAAAATAATAACACAAAAACAAATCAAATCACAATTCCTAAAACTCATAACTTCTAATCACATAAACAAACAATCCTAACACTCTTACTTCTATCCTATCTCATTTTCCTATCTTATCTTAGCCCTAACGTTCTTGTTTTCAAAAGTCAAACCTAAGCTCTGATGCCAACTATAACACCCTCCAAATCCGGAGTATAGATTTGGGGCATTATTAACAACAATTACCAACTAAACCTGCACAAGCGGAATATAAATATAATAATTACCCCGAACTATCACTACTCAGGATCTTTTAAGGTCTGAGTTTGAAAACAAGAATCACATACTACACTTTATTACAAACCCAACTAAATAAAACCTGTCTCAAGAACTCTCTTTGTTACAAAACTTTATTCTATCTACAGTCTCACTACACAACTTTTATTCAAACTACACAAGACTTTTATTCAACCCAACATTACTACTTATCCTGCTACACCTGATCTGGCAATTCAAAGCTCTCTTCGGGAATAGGAAGGAACACTCTTGGTATAAGAGGGTCCCGCTGCTTGACTCGCTTCTTGACTATGCGGGTTCTGATGGGTTTCATTCTCTACCTTAACTGTAAAACAATAGGAGTAACAATAAAAAGGGATGAGCCAAAATTGCTCAACAAGCCTGCAACAATATATATAGTATAAAGAAAGAGAAATGAGTGAAACAATAAGCTGCTGGTTGGAACAACCATCTGAATCTGTATAGAATAGTAATTTGCCAATGCTGGCGAGTACCAAATGAACAAGACTGGAAACAAGAACCAACATATGCACTATAACCTGCTAATCAGTCAGAATATAGTGCGGATCTATACCCAACTGCATAGACCCAACCAACATAAGGAGTACTCAGGCAACTATGGCCTATTAAATAATGGTCTGGGTAAAACCCAGCCCGTATAGTAACCATCCAGTCCAAGGCTTAGCATCCGGAACAATCGGAATGCTATTGATATATCCCAACACTAGGATATACCAGAGTAATGTAACAAGGGTAAAGGAATTGAAATATGAACAGGGAATTCAATAAATTGGGTAAATCAAGAATTGAAATGAAATTGGAATCAAGCGATAATAAATGGGTAACAGTGTATATGAACAATGATTATCAAAGAGAACTGATACGATAGAAAAGAAATATAAATCACTATTCTGAATTTAGAATAGGGGAAAAACTTACCTTGCGCGTACTTAACCTGGTTTAACTCACCGCCTTCTGATCCTAGCTTGCTTGGCCTTGTTAACACTGAACAAATCATGGAAAGATAGGCTTTAGATAACTTACTATATACGTGTATCTTGAATTGATAACACGCAACCTTATCAGTCTACCCATGCGTTTCTATCTGACTCGTATATATACACATACATTTATACAACACATATGTTCACATAATCACATAAAGCACGTAGCACATAAAGCACATAATTAATTTCTAGATTTATAATTATTTTTAGAATCAATTCTAGGCTTATACCTGCATTACTAGTCTTATCTGATTTTAATATAATTTTTCGGGATTTATTCGGCTCAATTATACTCCTACTAGGACCTACGAACTATCAATTATCACCAAACCACTTTCTTTCAGAAGAAATTATAACTTACAACTATTTTTATTGGATTCGTCTCATTTTTCTGAGTCTAGGGGTCTTCGTTTCGCTCAAATCGGACTAACGGTTGAATTATATGAATTAAACAAGATTTAATTAATTAATAATTAATTATAAATAATTAATTATAATTAAACAATCCTTAATTATTTTTTTAAATAATTAATTAATAATTATTGTATTTTAAAATAATTAATCCCTATTTATTAGGAATTATTATTATTTATTACAAATTATTATTACTTATTCGATCAGATCGATAAATAGCGTATCGGTTAATTAAGTTGATTGATTATTTGTAAATAATCGATCTGATCGAATAAGTAATAATAATTTGTAATAAATAATAATAATTCCTAATAAATAGGGATTAATTATTTTAAAATACAATAATTATTAATTAATTATTTAAAAATATAATTAAGGATTGTTTAATTATAATTAATTATTTATAATTAATAATTAATTAATTAAATCTTGTTTAATTCATAATAATTCAACCGTTAGTCCGATTTGAGCGAAACGAAGACCCCTAGACTTAGAAAAATGAGACGAATCCATAAAATAGTTGTAAGTTATAATTTCTTCCGAAAGAAAGTGGTTTGGTGATAATTAATAGTTCGTAGGTCCTAGTAGGAGTATAATTGAGCCGAATAAATCCCGAAAAATTATAATAAAATCAGATAAGACTAGTAATGCAGGTATAAGCCTAGAATTGATTCTAAAAATAATTATAAATCTAGAAATTAATTATGTGCTTTATGTGCTACGTGCTTTATGTGATTATGTGAACCTATGTATTGTATAAATGTATGTGTATATATACGAGTCAGATAGAAACGCATGGGTAGACTGATAAGGTTGCGTGTTATCAATTCAAGATACACGTATATAGTAAGTTATCTAAATGCCTATCTTTCCATGATTTGTTCAGTGTTAACAAGGCCAAGCAAGCTAGGGTCAGAAGGCGGTGAGTTAAACCAGGTTAAGTACGCGCAAGGCAAGTTTTTCCCCTATTCTAAATTCAGAATAGTGATTTATATTTCTTTTCTATCGTATCAGTTCTCTTTGATAATCATTGTTCATATACACTGTTACCCATTTATTATCGCTTGATTCCAATTTCATTTCAATTCTTGATTTACCCAATTTATTGAATTCCCTGTTCATATTTCAATTCCTTTACCCTTGTTACATTACTCTGGTATATCCTGGTGTTGGGATATATCAATAGCATTCTGATTGTTCCGGATGCTAAGCCTTGGACTGGATGGTTACTATACGGGCTGGGTTTTACCCAGACCATTATTTAGTAGGCCATAGTTGCCTGAGTACTCCTTATGTTGGTTGGGTCTATGCAGTTGGGTATAGATCCGCACTATATTCTGACTGATCAATAGGTTATAGTGCATATGTTGGTTCTTGTTTCCAGTCTTGTTCATTTGGTACTCGCCAGCATTGGCAAATTACTATTCTATACAGATTCAGATGGTTGTTCCAACCAGCAGCTTATTGTTTCACTCATTTCTCTTTCTTTATACTATATATATTGTTGCAGGCTTATTGATCAATTTTGGCTCATCCCTTTTTATTGTTACTCCTATTGTTTTACAGTTAAGGTAGAGAATGAAACCTATCAGAACCCGCATAGTCAAGAAGCGAGTCAAGCAGCGGGACCCTCTTATACCAAGAGTGTTCCTTCCTATTCCCGAAGAGAGCTTTGAATTGCCAGATCAGGTGTAGCAGGATAAGTAGTAATGTTGGGTTGAATAAAAGTCTTGTGTAGTTTGAATAAAAGTTGTGTAGTGAGACTGTAGATAGAATAAAGTTTTGTAACAAAGAGAGTTCTTGAGACAGGTTTTATTTAGTTGGGTTTGTAATAAAGTGTAGTATGTGATTCTTGTTTTCAATCTCAGACCTTAAAAGATCCTGAGTAGTGATAGTTCGGGGTAATTATTATATTTATATTCCGCTTGTGCAGGTTTAGTTGGTAATTGTTGTTAATAATGCCCCAAATCTATACCCCGGATTTGGAGGGTGTTATAGTTGGCATCAGAGCTTAGGTTTGACTTTTGAAAACAAGAACGTTAGGGCTAAGATAAGATAGGAAAATGAGATAGGATAGAAGTAAGAGTGTTAGGATTGTTTGTTTATGTGATTAGAAGTTATGAGTTTTAGGAATTGTGATTTGATTTGTTTTTGTGTTATTATTTTTATGTATATTAGATGGCTTCTTTATCATCGTCTACGGAGAGGACCGAGTCAGATCCAGTGGTTGCACTGGTATTAGCCCCAGTGTCAGAGCAGATCTTACCTCCATTGCCACCACCTCCACCATTACCACCTGGTCCACCACCAGAGATACCACTTCCCCCAGAGGTACCAGGTTTTGCAGATTATTTTCCATACTTTGAGCCAGAGATACCAGATTTTCCACCATTAGAGTTTCCGATGTTCGATATTCCTGACATGGTTGATCTTCCGCAGTAGGAGGATTTAAAGCCTCAGATTCCTATGCCACCAGTCGAGATTCCAGAGATGCCACAGATGGAGCCAGAGGCAGAGCCGCCAGTGTATGCACCTATGGAGCAGCCTGTCTTATTCCCTGCCCCATTAGCCATTTATGCACCTGTTCCTGAAGTTTATCAGTTTCCTCAGCCAGAGTTTATGGATAAGATCGTGGTAGATGGACCATTACCTTCTCGAGGTTCCAGCACTGATCTTCGTGAGCATCATACAGTGACTTACCAGCGCTTTCAGGCAGAGAGGGAGGAGAGGATTAGATGGCAGAACCAGTGTAGAGAGATCCTTGGATTGTATGAGACGCAAGCAGATGGTCCTGTCAGGGCATTACGACCAGATTATATACTGAGAGAGAGGCTATATCAGATTTATCGGATTAGTTCTCAGCAGCTTACTGATTTGAGACAGCAGGATCTTAGTGCGGAGACAGCATGTTGCAGAGCATTAGGACTTACCGAGGCAGTGCTAGAGGCATTGCAGGAGGAGATGAGCCACGTACCACCAGGATTTTGAGACTAGCAGATCGATGAGTGTAGTATGTGATTCTTATTTTCAAACTCAGACCTTAAAAGATCCTGAGTAGTGATAGTTCGGGGTAATTATTATATTTATATTCCACTTGTGCAGGTTTAGTTGGTAATTGTTGTTAATAATGCCCCAAATCTATACCCCGGATTTGGAGGGTGTTATACAGATGGTTCATATCTAGCTTGATGAAGTTGATCAAGTTTGACCCTTGTGTCATTGTTACTGGTGATGTGATTCTGGACAACTTCATGCAAAGCTACAAAGGATTGCTTCAGTTGCTTGATGCTTTGCTTCATGTTGGACATATCAAACCTTGCCATTTGGTCAGCAAAATCTGAAATTTGTTCTTGATTTTTTACTTGAGTTGGCACAAGGTCATCCAGCTTGTGTTTGACCAATCTTCTAATTCTGTCTTGATGATTGTTCAGAGTCTGTTACAATGCTTTACCAATAAGGTGAGAAGCTTTAAGATGTTCCTTGTACACCTCTGTAACAATATCATAAACTTCCTAGGGACTGAGAGTTTTGGCATTGCTTCCCATGATAGTTACATACTTCTCTCTAAACCTAGCCAAAACCTCATCCATCTCTAGAATGAAGTCTTTGTCTAACCAAGCATCCATATTGCCATCTTGTTCAGCTTCATTGACAATTTTCTGTTGTTTTTCTTCAATATCTGTTTTGTAAGACAACAAGATTACATGATAGTCCTAATTGGACATATCTATTGTAAGAAGCTGATGTGTGATGTTGGCAAGTCCAGAGAGTTGATCTACCAGAAGATCATTCATGGTGATTGGTTGAGCCTGCATATCCTATAGCCACTGGGAGATTAGGTGTGAGGGTTGTTAAGAAGGGTTTAATGTAGAAGGTAGGTTTGTTTGAATTGAGGTAGATGGTCGGCATTCAGGAACATTACATATGATAGATGCCACAGTTTGACTCACAATTGGAACTATAGTTATGACAGTGTGTTGTTCACCAACAATGGGAACCTCCAATTGAATTGGAAGGGATTTGACCAGATGACGGTCATGTACCATGGCCTCAAACCCTTGCTCTTCTTGCAGAGAACTGACACTTAAATATGATAAGCTTTCCTCCCCTATGATTGGATCATGGGAAATTGGACTCCTAGCTTCAATTGTTAAGGAAATCTCAGCTCAGGTTTTGAGGGGAGTTGTTCCTTCATGAGGAACCTCCAATTGAATTGGAGAGGATTTAGATAGCTCCCCCTCAGGAGTACTACCCTCAAATCTATCAATCTGTGAAGATTGTTTAGCACATGAAGGTGCTTGAGTAACATCCACGGGGTTTACAGTTAAAATTGATGAAACCCATGTGGTTTTGATGGTGTCATCAAGGTCTACCCCGGCTAGTAGCCTCTCACCATCTAATTGTGGATCCTGGGTGGTGAGCACAGTGTCATGAACCATGTTACTTGATTTTTATGACACTTGAGAAGTAGATTCAAGTGTCTTATTATACGGAGAAGAAATTTTAGAAATAAGATTTGTAATTTCAGAATTAAATGTTGGCAGCTCTCCCTGAATAAATGAGGGAGCTTCAAGAGATGTGCTCTCAGTTTGTGTGCCATCCTTATTCCTTCTTTCATACACTTGAATGTGTTCCAGTGGTTGTGCAGAATCATTACAAGATGCACTAGGGAGAGTGCTCTTTTCAATAGAGACACCCTATTGAGACGATGCCCCTAGAGTCTGTTTGATTCCCTCTTTTTCAACTACATCCTTTTGGGAGGATGCGGAGGTAGCCAAATGAGTGGTCAAATCAGTTTGTTTTACCTTCTTTGGCTTCTTGACCAAGGTAGACTCTGGTTGTGTTTGATCCTCACCACTCTCATTAATAACTGTCAAGGGTGCATGCTTTCTCTTCTTTTTACTCACCTCACCCTTTTGAGAGGATAAAGTGGTTGGTTTCCTAGATGCTAGTGGTAAAGAAGGAAGGGTCTCAGTTTGGGAAGGCCCCTGTTGGTGTTCCTGTGTTTGTTCTTATGCAGGTACAGAAGCCATAACTGTACTAATTGTTACTATAGACCTTATGTCAGGCATAGGTAAAGGGTAAATCCTGAATCTCTCCAACATAAATGGAGTGATTCTAAGACTTACAGATACCTTATTTTTAGTAATAAGTGAGCCAAATAGAACTTTGGACACTTGTTTACAGTTCCCTATTTTTGTCATATTTATACCATTAAAAAATGAATGTCTTGCACTTTATAGTTTAAAGCAGACATAATAAATATAGGAAGAAATATTTCCTTATCTCTTGATGCCAAAGGCATTTTGAGCCTGGTGTTGAGCTCCTCCATTATCAAATGCCTTACATTGAGGTGTCTATTGTGAGCCATGGAGAACACCAGCTTCTGAACAATATTTAAAATGTTGTCATACCCTATCTTCCTGCAGGTGAAGGCCCTCACAACTAAGTCATAAGGGAAAGACCATTCCCTCCTCAAGTACTTCTTGTTCAGGGATTCCAAGTTGATCCTCTCACTGTAGTTGATGAAGTCCATGAAATCAGCTAGCTCATCTTGATTTGGAACCTCCACCAGATTGTCAGTAGGCACCCAAATCCAGATTGACATCATTCTCATAAAACTCCACATGTTGGCCTTGAATGGAGCAATTAACCACCAGGGACATAGTTTAGTTCTCATGCACTAATGTCCTTATCACAGCTGTATTCCAGAAATCACATTGAACATCCAAATATAGGATGGGATTCATAGTTAGGGCACCTGTAAAGTATGTTTCAGAAAGAAACTTCACAAAGCTCTTGAAGCTAATCAGGAGCTTTGTTAGCATCTGTAAATTCAAGATAGTTGGTGCCCTCCTTTAGGATAAAAGGTCTAACTGTGTTTGATGCCATTTTAGGTGTTTGAATTTGAGTGGGTAAGAAAAATTAGAGAGAAAGAGTTTGAAATGAGAGAAAACGGTTTGGATTTGCAGAAATGAGGTCGCTTAGAGATCTCGAAGGCGTAAAGAGGTGTATTTCGAGATGTCTGGGTATTTATAGTAAAAGGTAAGTGACTTGTCGAGAAGTAGAAATAAATATTTAGAATCTGCTTATCGAGAAGTCACGTGTGAGAATAGATACATATCGATAAGTTACTTTCCTGACTCTTATCGAGAATTAGATAGTGACTTATCGAGATGTCAAATAAATACCCAGTTTGTCATGAAGTGGACTAAATTTTCCAATTTTTATTTGAATAAATCAAAAAAATTAGAATGGTTTTATATCAAAAGTATTTTATTGAAATAATTGATTGATTTAAATTATTCATGTTCTTAGTTATCGAGAAGTCTATGAATTATACTTGTAGAGAACTATATCAAGAAGTCTTAAAGTGACTTATCGAGATCTCTACAATGACTTATCGAGAAGTCATAATGAAGCTTGTCGAGAAGTCATTCGAGAAGTCCAGAAAAAACTTATCGAGAACTCCATCGAGAAGTCTCAAAATGACTTGTCGAGAAGTCAATTAGATTTATCGAGAACTCAGTTCTCTATATACTTTTGTTTGCTTTTTGATTCTACCTTATGCTAATTTTACATACTGAAAATGTAAATTAACAGTTAAGCAGTTTCCTTAGAATTTTGAAAAATTCCAAGCTAAATTTTAAATTTTGAAAAAAATAAATATATAGAGAATTTTAAAATATTTTTAACTCATATTCCAATTAATTTCCAATAAATCAAATTATTTTTGATTTATTAAAAATTAATATGCTGCAATATATTAGCTGAGTTCTTGGCTTGAGGATAGGGAATTTAACATTCCAATTTTACCAACAAGTCTAGTAAAAGTTGCTTCATCCAAAGGTTTAGTAAAAATGTTAGCTAATTTTTTTCTGTTGGAACAAAAATAAGCTCAATAGTACAATTTGCAGCATGTTATCTAATAAAATGGTACCTTACATCAATGTGCTTTATTCTAGAATGGTTAACTGGATTAGCCACAATAGAAATAGCACTAGTATTGTCACACATAATGGAATTTTGTGTGACACTAGGCCATAGTCCATTAGCTGATTTCTAATCCAAAGCATTTGAACACAGAAACTTCCAGAGGCTATATATTCAGCCTCAGCTGTGGAAGTTGACATAAACTGTTGTTTATTGCTATACCAGGAGACAAGTCTTTGTCCAAGAAATTGACAACTTCCACTAGTACACTTCCTGTCAACCCTGCATCCAGCAAAGTCTGCATCTGTGTATCCAGCAGTTTCAAATCCAGTTCCCTTAGGATACCTCCAATTTTGGTGCCCCCTTCAAGTATCTGAATTTTTTTTTCACAGCCATCAAATGTGATTCCTTTGGATTGTCTTAAAATCTTGTACACAGACATTTGCAAACATAATATCGGGTGTACTAGTAGTCAAATACAACAAAGATCCAATTATTTCTCTATAACCTGAAATGTCTACACTTTTACCTTTCTTATCTTCATCCAACTTTGTAACTGTAGACATAGGTGTAGATGCAGGTGAAAAATCAACCATTCCAAATTTTCTTCAACAAATCTTTAACATATTTGTTTTGGCTGATGAAAATTCCATCACTTCTTTGACTGACTTGAAGTCCAAGAAAGTAACTTAATTCTCCCATCATGCTCATTTAGTATTCACTCTGCATCAGATTTGAGAATCTTTGACATAACTTTTCATTAGTAAAACCAAAGATGATATCATCCACATAGATCTGAACTAGGATCATATCATCACCATTCTGCTTGTAGAAGATGTAATATCCCATATTTTCAATTATTATTATTATTATTATTATTTGGAATTGTTTATGTAATTTTTATGTGAATTTTAGTGAATTAGCTGATAATTGGAATTGATGTTTGGGTGTTTATATGTGATATTATTTGAGTATTTTAATTTTGTGCTCAGAATAAAATATAGATAATTAAGGTATTTTTCTGGTAATTTTTGGAGTGTTATATGATTTTATAATAATTTATGAATTATTAATTATTTTCTGAATAATTACAAAACTGTTTTATAAAGCCGGGAATTTTCCAACTTCAATTGTTTTTATGTTTTTACAACCCGAAACTCTTCCGAAAACACCTTCCTAACCTAATCTGGTAATTTCGGATATTTTTCGTGTTTTAACTTTTTCAATCCGGATTACAGTTTGACCCGTGCGCGGCCAGACGCAATATTTTTGAAACGATGACCATTTCGATAAATTAACAAAACTCGTATTCTCGAGAGACGGGATATTTTTACATTATTTCCGTATATGGTGTTTTATCAAAAGCTTAGTTTTGATAATTATCTAAATCTGATATTTAATTGTATCATTTTTATAGTTACTTAGCGGCTAAGTAATCTATTTTCAGATCCAATGTGTAAATGTGATTCTGAATTATTAAATAAAATATGTGTATGGGTTCAGTTAGCTGGATATTATTTTATTATTAATTATATGTGATTATTGGTGATCGAGGATAATTTGTGTAATTAGTTGTGAAGCTGGGTTGTTTTGTTTTTGCATTTAAAGGTGATTCTACTTAAGATTTATTTTCATAAATATGGGGATTATCTCTAAAATCATTTTTATGGCTTCATAATTTTATTAATTATTTTTAGGAATTTTTTTTTAAATTGAGAAATCAGCATTTGACCAATTATTTAGCCATATATGATTTTCTGATTGCAATTATTTATTAAATCCGTATTTAATTCCAAAGTTCCTCAAAAAATTATGAAACTCGTATTTACTTAAGTTTGGAATATTCTGAGAAGTTTAAAATTATTTTGGTAATTTTTGGGATAAATTTCGCCTGCGCGTTGTTTCATTTATTCGTTAAAAACGGGTATAAATTGTGTTTCAAAGATTATTTTAAAATTTCGAAAATCCTATTTTTATTAACTTTTAATTATTTGTGATATGTTATAAAATATTTTATTAATGTTCGGGTTTTAATTACCTGTAAATTGTTCGTTAAATAGTTAAAGTGCGGGTCAGATAAAGTTTTGTTGCGAGGTTTATATGATAAAAAAATAAAAGAGGGAAGCTATTTCAATCGGGTTAAACCCGTTTCTTTCTTTCTCAATTCATTGTCCCTCCTCCTCTTCTCTCGATTCACTCCTCTGTATCCTTCATCTCTCCCGTCTCCATATTTTCTCTGTTTTCCGTCCTTTTTATGCTCGGTTCCTGCCCTGTGTTGGTAAGTCCGGTGCTACTCCCTTATTTCCGGCAAAATAGCCGCTCCCGCCTTTCCTTTTCTCCGTTGATTACTCTGTTTCTTCATAGAACAGTTCGTGTATGTGTGTGTATGGTGTGTGTGTGTTTATGTTATTGTCGTGGTTGCGTGTGTTGTGTGTTATTGATGGTTTCCCGGTCTCCTTGCCGGCTGTGTTCTCCGGCGATGCAACCCCTTCCCCTCCCCCTCATGCTTAGCAGCGCGTAGGCGCATGTGTATCTATGTGGTGTGGATTGCCTGGTTTCGATTGCTTAATTCGAAGTAATTCGAGTTAATTTTCGATTTTGGGAAATTTTTTATTAAATTAATTCTTTTATATTCTGCAGGATAACAATCTGATTAATTTTCGTGAAATAAAATTTATCGTACGGGAATAATTATTAATAAATTGGCGAGATTTACGTAGGATGTCCGATATAATCGGAAACCCGTAAATTTTACCGCCGTCGGCGATGAGCCTCAACGAGCTGACGGTGGACAATGATGATTAATTCTGAGTCCTATATTATAAATAAATAAAATTAGTTTGTGATATTAATTTCAAAATGAAAATTACGAATAAAGATATAAAAATGCGAATAACAATAATAAATAATTGAAATTACATTGGTATTGGTGAAATTGTGAATTGGCGTTGTTAATTGAAGTTGGTGATTGGATTTTGGATTGCGATTGATTGTATTGTGACTGATTTGACGTCAGGATGTGCGACGGGTAGGCCGATAAACAAAGGAGACGCTGCCCGATTTTCGGGAAATTAATTCTGAAAATACGGGGACTTCGAACGAGGTTATATAATTAAATTTTTACGAAGCCTAATTACGTGTTGGGACAAGATATTTTTATAAATAAACTGTTCATCCGTTTAATACGAAACGAACGCCTCTTTACTCAGAAAGATACTCCGATTTCAATAAAAATACTTCTGAGACCAAATTTCTTTTGTATTAAGAGGTCGTTTATTTTACGAACCATTCTAAGTCGATTATTGATCGATAAATCATATTTTTGACCCGATTTCAGTTTTAAGCTTACCGAGTCGACCCTTTTGACGAACCGAGTCATATGTGATTTGAATTATGTGATATGTGAGTTACGAGTTTATATGTAATGTGAATTATGGGCGTACATAAGTCAAGAGTCCTGTGTTTATCTATTATATTTATGTGTGGGCTATCGTATGGGTAGACGATAGGCTTTTGACGCGCAGTTCGCCGAGTGATTATCGATTAGACGATTAAAGTTCTATATTTTAATTATAGATGCGGATCATTCGAGTTGATCAGGACAATACATTGGATAAAGAATGGAATGGAATGGTATTGGATATCAGGCTTCTAGCAATCGTAGGAGCAGTATTTCAGTAAAGTGTTGAAAAGAAAGACAGTGATGTATTGAGACCGAATGTCAGAATAGATGTGTCATTGTGAGTGTGACTAACTGCTAAATCTCAAAGGCAAGTATCCCTATCATCACTTATTGTTCAAGTGATATTTATTTTGAATCTCATTATGCAAGTATTGCTTTCCCTATTCTCATTTCGGAATAGATAAATGTTTTACATATCGGTGAATTAAATGATTATGTTTATGCAAGTACTCTTCTACTATTCTATGTTCAGAATAGCTAAGTGATTTTACTTATCAAATCACTGGATTTACAAATGTTTTGGATTTTGAGAAAGATGATTTGGTTGCGAATATTCCTACCCAAGTAAATGGGGGAATAAAATTATTTCGGGTGTCAATTATTATGACCCTTTCTCAATAAAACGTTTTAAGATTGGATGGTTGCGTAAGAGGCCGCGGCGGCGGTCCAGCAGAGAGTTAGGTATTATACATGATATAATACCATTAGGCCAATATGTGCCTTGGGTGCCCCATTTGTTTAGTTGGATATGCTTAGGCATACCGGTGTTGCTCCGCGGTTGATCACTTGCGGCAACACACCGTCGTCCGAGGATTCCAATCTAAATTATTATATTACTTTTGATAATCTTATAAGGAATGATTTATCAACTGTTTTGGTTTTGAATAAAGGTAGAAAACAGTTTTAATTCGGTTGTTGATTGATGTTGATATTTAAGTTGTTGTTAAATATCAAAGGTGGTATTAATGCAGATGATTGATGTTGACTTCCCTATTTTAGCGCGGGTAGGCTGTGAGCATCAAAGTTCGTATTAATATCTAATTTGATATGATAACAAAATAAGTATTAATTTCAGGAGTTCGGTTTTGAGTAAAGTTTATAATTCAATCCATAATCATTGCTTCTTGTTATTGATGTTTACGATATTTCCGTAAACACTGTTTTACGAGCTTTGCTCTCGTCAAGATTCAAAGTATTGCTGAAGCCTTTCGCTTGAAAATATCAAAAAGAGTTTTATGATTCAGCAATTATGATTTTAAATGTTCTGCTGTGATGCAGATGTCGGTTTTATATCAAAACGACCCTATATATGTCATAATGATCTTGCTGAGCATTTCTTTCGCTCATACTTGCCTGTTTTTAAATTTAACCTCCAGTGAGGATTAGCTTGTGCTGTTTAGCTGCGTAATTCGAGGAAGCAAAGAAGAAGCTTTTGGAAGGTAGTTGGTCCAGGGTTTGCGAATTAATGTAAGTTCTTTTGTGTAAAGTTGTTTATATTATATTATATTATAGTTGTGTATTTTATTTGGGCCTAGTATACTTCATTTCGAAGTTATACTAGTGGGTTTAGTTTTGAATTGGATTTTGTTAAAAAGAGTTTTAAAAGAAAGTGAAAAATTATTGGTGGAATTTGGATTTCTTGTTTCTAGAACTGTAACCTTAAAAGATCTTGGATTAGTTGGGGTCATTTTTGATAAATATCTTCCGCTGGCATTTAATTATTGATTAAACATGTTAATTTGGATTGAGGTTTCATAGTGACGACCAAATCCTCTCCCCGGATTTGGGGGCGTTACACAAGAGAGTCTTATCAATTATTCCTCTAGTGAATCCATGCTTAAGCAGAAATTCTAATAGTATGTCATACCAAGCTCTAGGTGCTTGCTTTAATCCATGTAGAGCCTTGATTAGTTTGTATACAAAGTTTGGAAATTTTGGATCTTTAAAGCCAGGTGGTTGTTGCACATAAATTTCTTCTTCCAACTCATTATTAAGGAATGCACTCTTTACATCAATTTGATACACCTTAAAGTTTGGGTATGCAGCAAATGCCAGAAAGATCCTTATTACTTCAAGTCTTGCAACAGGAGCAAAGGTTTCATCATAATCAATTCCTTCATCTTGTGAGTAACCTTTTGCAACCAACCTTGCTTTGTTTCTTGTTAAAATTACATTTTCATCCATCTTATTCTTGAACACCCACTTTGTTCCAATTATACTTCTGTTCTTTGGTGCAGGAACCAACTTCCAAACTTTGTTTCTCTCAAACTGATTTAGCTCCTCTTGCATAACAGATATTCAATCAAGATCAAGTAGAGCTTCATCAGATTTCTTGGGCTCAATTTGTGAAAGAAAACATGTATGTAGATATTTATTTATAGTTGCACTTCTAGTCCTTACACCGACATTTAGATCACTAATAATTGCATCTCTAGTGTGACTTCTATCCCACTTTCTAGTATGTTTTTGTTAACTAGAAGTTTCTGAATTTTCTTTACCATTGGCATGACTTACAGAACTTTCTTCTCTTTCTCCCCCTGAGTTTGTGCTATCAAATTCAGGTGCTTGAGATGAGTTTTCGTTCTCATGATTCACTTGCTCATTTGACTCTTCGTTTATTCTGTTGTCTGTGTTGATTTCAACGTCATCTTCAGAATCACTATCAATGTTCAAATTTTCAAACTTAAGGGCTTCAACTTTACTTTCATCAAGGCACTCCAAGACGGGACACTTGTCATCATCAAAAGTCACATTTGTGTTTTCCATAATCATTTTTTGTTCAAGCACATAAACTCTGTAGGCAGTTCTTTCCAATGAATATCCCAGAAAAATTTCTTCAAAAACTTTACAGTCAAATTTTCCCACATATTCAGAGTTGTCTTTTAACACAAAAGACTTGCTTCCAAACACATGCAGAAGCTTTACAGTAGGCTTTTTTTTGACAAAATTGAGTAGGTTGACTTGCCAAGTTTTTTGTTGATGAGATATCTGATTGAGTGTAGCATGCAATGTTGACAGCTTCTTCCCAAAACCTTGTTCACAGCTTGGCATCTTGTAGCATTGTTCTAGCATATTTTACTAGTGTTATATTCTTTCTCTCAACTACCCCCATTTTGCTGAGGTGTCCTTGCAGCTGAGAACTCTTGAACAATGCCATTATCCTTGCAGAATTTATGGAGTTGTATTTCTGAATTTTGTGCCATTGTCACTCCTCAATCTTTTTAAACATTTATGATATTAAGCCTGCTTCTCAATTTTCTTAATGTGTTCATTTATGATGTGTGGAGTTTCATCCTTAGAATGCATAAACTCTACCCATGTATACCTTGAGTAGTCATCCACCATCACAAATGCATATTTCTTTCTATAAATAGATAAGACATTAATTGGTCCAAACAGGTCCATGTGAATAGGATATCCTTTCCTTTCCTAGCCTGAATGCCACTACTATCCAAATCTACAATACGAAACATAACCCTAATTAGCAACTTGATCAACTCCCGACAATTCTCATGACGTCTAACTTCTACCCCAATCGCATTAGGCACTTATCTTTATACATATACATACACATAGCACATAATATGATATACTTTTATACTCTTTATATTATCGACTATCTTGATACTTTACACATAGCATGCAATCATAATTTCTTATAATCCGACACCAAGACTTATTCGACTTTATTCTTATCAAAAAAATCGACCATAAACCTTATTCTTAACATAACATTACATTGCATATTCAAGGATCAAGTACACATAATTATTTCATTTTAACATTTAACATGCAACATTTCCCACATAGATAATCACGATCATTCAAACTTAACTTACTAATCGAACTCATCTGTGTCTTTACCCTAGTTCTAACGATTTCAGAAAGTTTCCAAACCACACACAATCGACATATATCATCAAGTATTTCTTTAATCGACATAAATATTACATTTAATCCACATGCATTCATTCGAAACCGACATACATATCCTTAAATCAACATTAAACCTATTTCGACTTAAAACTAATGAACAAAACCACAACAATCGGGTTTATCACATGAATCGAACCAAAATTTCCTTAAATCACAAGTTCCATTCATTTTTCTAAACCAAAATTTACATGCAACACAAATTCTTATAACCGGTTACTAAACCTTGAATCAAATACCAAAATCAAATCATTTTCAAGTATTTAAGTCTTAAAACTTTTAGAAACAGAACTAAACACACACATGCATATAAACATACAAGTTAAAACAAAGTGTTTATAAATTATTCGGACTCAAGTAGCATCATTGTCCCCGTTGGCTCATCGGAGGTTCATCGCCGACGGCGGAAAAGCACGGTGGTGCCCCGTTTCGGGGTTTCCAACCGAGCTCCACCCATTTCTTTGATCAATCACCACTATAATCTTACTATATCATCACATAGGATCACAAAACCACACAGTACAATCAAATTCGAAAAACCCGAACCAAACTTGGAAAAACTGAACCAAAACCCGAGTTGGAGTTTCAAATCAACTCAAGAAACAATACATGCAATCACACAGAGTTGCAGAGAAGAGAAAACCAAGCATGGAAGTGGTTTCAGATTCAAGATCAATCAAGAAATAAGGGAGAAATGGAGAAGAGAGATTACCAAGAGTTAGAGAGAGAAAAAGTCAAGATATAAAGAGAAAAGAGAGAAACCGGGTGAGAAAAGAAAAGGAAAGGGGGAGAGTGAGGGTATATATAGTTACCAAAAGGGCAAATTTGTAATTAGTAATTTAAATTCTGAATTTTTCTTTTCCTTTTCTAATTCTCTAATGCATTAAGCAATTAAGGTAATATAAAATTATCTTACAAATTCGAAAATGATACCACACTAATTTTTAAAATATATGATATGGAATTAGCTCTTCACCCGTATTTTTAAATAAATTTTTGGGCGAATAGATTATTTATTATGGATTTTACAATAAAATCCCAAATAATAGCAATAAACTTCACAAAATAGTTTTAAAATATTAAAACACCCAAATAAATCCAACTATCATTTTTGAAAAGTATCTGGGATTATTCTAAAGCTAATGAAATAATTTTTGCACCTTGATCTCATTTCAATTATTTAATAAAAATATATAAGGACCATTAAATCCTTGATTTAATCAAATAAATTCTTTTTAAAACACTTAAAATCTCACGAATATACAATTTATACACATACTCACAAACAACACATATTCACACAACACTAGGCACCACCATTCACATTTATATACCTTAGCACATAATGCTCTTTTAATTTTTTTTCTGATTACGCGAGTAACAATCGCTTGATAAAATAACCAAAATAACTTTTTAATTACAAACTCAAATCACAGAGAGAAACAAATGTCTTCACATTTATCATACTTATTTATAATTCTCGATCTCTAATATCTTAACCCTTTTTAATCCATCCTTTAAATAACGGGTCCCTTTCTACTTGACGGCCCGATAATCATAGCTTAAGCCCTTAGCTGACTCATCAAACTGGAATGAGACTTTGCTCATTCCTTATTACTATTTCACAGAAGTTTATACATAAACCATAAAAATCATTTATCCTTTTAATTTATTCACATAAATCCACGTAATAGCACAAGAACTATACTTTATTCATATAAATATATCGCAAAAATCCCAGTCGCTACAAAAAATCTCTTTTGGGTGCTGGTTTCTTGCTTCCCCATAGTAACTTTCTATTTTCTTCAAAAGTAAGTTCTGGCTTATCAGAGTTTATGTTTTTAGAATCAGGATTTGATAACTCAGCTTAAATTGGGTTTCAAGAATCAACAATATGAGTAGTATCAGAGGTTGTGATTGGTTAAACAACAACATTAGTTTCTTCATTAACTTGGGCCATGTCAGAGGTCAACTTTAATTTTTCAGCCCAGTCATCTCCATGAATCTTCCTTCTTTGATGAGCTTGACTGACTTCTTATTCTTCAATTCTTTCTTCAGTATCAAAAGTTTGAGCTACTATATAAACTGGATACATCAGTATTTGTGATTTAGGTGCCTTAAATACTGATTTCCTCTTTACAACAGCTTTGGCTTTAGGCTTTGGTTGCTTGGACTTCTCTCTTATCTTCTCTTTCCCTTTATGAATCATGTCAGCATTTAATATTTCTTGAGACATCAGAGATCTTATAGCATCTGCATGACTCACCTCCCGTATGACTACCCATTTGGTTGGTCTATTAGAAGGATCATCTTCATAATGATCTTGAGAGATAACATCAGCATCAACATTCACTGTCTTCATAGAATTCTTGAATTCTTCCTTCATTTGCCTTAGCTGTTCTAGATCAACTCCTAGATTTCCTTTCTCAAATATTCTTCTACTCACCTCAAAGTCAAATGCTTAAATCTTTGGGTCCTTGTAGAACATAGTTGTCTTTCTCCCTTCTACTTTCAGAGTTTGAAGATACTGACTTGCTTCTGCACCAGCTTCTATCTCCAGAATCCCTTGGTCATCATCAGCAGTTTTGACTTTCAGAGTTTGTTGAGTTGTTGTTGTCGCAACCAGTTCCTTTGATTGTTGAATTATCCTTTCACTTTTCCTACTTCCTCCACCTTGTCTAGATTGAGTTCTAGTGGCTTTTGATGAACCGGTAGTCCCAACTAGATCTCCACCTCTTCGTTTCTTAATCTCTTTCCTTCCTCCCTTATCTCCACCATAAAAATTTGTGTCATCGGCTCCTTTCAAAGTCAGCTGTTTGCATTTAGATTTAGAAATCTTCTCCCCCTTTTTGCTTCATCACCAAGCAATAGAGAAATAATCAGCTCCATTGAATTTTGAACCTCATCAAGTTGACCAGACATTTGAGTTTGTTTAGCTTCCAATCTAGCCTATTGGCTTCAATTTTAGTCTGTCTGTCAAGAATTGGTCCAATTTGTTTTTGTATCTCCTGATGAATAGTCATCATTGTAGCCAGGAAAGATTCTTTGATTTGATTAATTTAAGAAGTGGTGGCTTCCTGAGCAGTATGCAAAGATCTGACCAATAGAGTGGATGCTTTCAGATGATTAAGTATATCAGGATTCTGAATGGTCTTCTCATTTGTATCCAGATGATTGACAGCATAAGCCATTAAGATAGGGTAGTTAATAAGTTTCCTAATAAGTTTAGGCATATCTTCAGGGAATAATAGATCATCCTTAGGATCTATAATAGCATTGAAAGTATCAGTTTCTTCACCATCATTAGATTCTGTCTCATGGACAAATCCTTCATTAACAACTGAATCTTGAACTATCTACTGAACTTCATCTCCAGCTTCAGCATTGAAGATAAAATCAGAAATTGGAGCTGTATGTGATCCAGCTGCCTCAGAAACTTCCATACAATCGGCATTTAGCTCCACGTCTTCAAGAATTATAGACAAATGAGCAGGAGCTTCAGGATTTACCTCTAGAACCTTAGTACCTGTGGAGTGCTGTGGTGACCCTCTAGTGAATAGATCTTTATGAATGGACTGTTGTGCTACTATATCTTCAGCAACAAAAGGGAGAATAACAGGTGATGGAATAGTAGAGTGAGTGGATTGCAGGAAAGTATCAGTACTTAGACATGCAGGAGATCATCAACACTTGGTACATCAGAGTTTAACCGAGGGTCAACAGTCTGTTGTTCAACAGCTATTTCTTTTATACTCTGTGCACCTGCAAAATATAACAAGTAACACTTTATCTCTATGTTCTTTTAAAGTAGTCTCACTACTCCTCACACTACACAGCTCATAACTTTCAATAGTTAGAGTTTTCTCACAAGGATTACTAAATCCTGACTCTCATCTACCTCTCCTTTTTCCGAGAAGGATCCTACCTCTCTTTAATTCTGTTTTTCTCAATCTTTTCACATAACTCACAGAAAAGGCTCAGATAAATATTCAGTCCTACAGAAATAATAGGTGGCTAAAGAAAGGTGGTCGTGGTCATACAGATAAAGGTAGTCCTTAATTAAAGGTCTAGATATAATCATACCAACACAATTTATAATATGAAAAGTAAATGCTGATAAGACAAAATCAGTATTTAAAGTAAATGTTGATAAAGTGAAATCAGTATTTATACCTTGTGAATCAAAAGATTCAGCTTCTGTGCAGACATTCAGTGGATGGACTGATAAGATATCAGTAGATGGTGGTGATGGGTGAATTCTGCCTTCAGCATCTATTACCAGTGTCACTGTAACAGGAGTGAATCCTTCATTTCAAAGTAAGAGTTTTATTAATTACCCTTATTTTTAATTTATAAGGAATATTCTAAACCTTGGAAAATATCCTTTTAAAAGTTATTTCATTCCCAAATTTCAATAGCGATCTCATAAAATTTATAAAAATCCAAGTTATTTTATGGTATAAATTTTATAATTTTTGAACCTTTATTTTATTTTATAAAAATAAATCTTTGAAAAAATGTTTGTTAATAATTAGCAAATTACGTGGAAACCCTTGCATGCAAATCACTCTTCCATTCTATTAAAGGGCAAAGGAGACATTTCCAACCCCACTAACTCACCTTTTGTTAGCCAAATTACCACATTAACCTTGCATGCAAAATGGCCTAACTTTAGTTAGAGGTTATCCTTGTACATTCTCATTTCCACTCATTTATTTTAGTCAATCAAAAGCATAAAACCAAGCACAAAATATGAGAATCATTTCACTCACTCCACACTCCACCCTCATCTCACCTCCTTCCCCTCCCTCTCCTCCTTGCTCTCGGTCGAGAACCCCCTCCCCACTCCCTTCTATATTTTTTTCATTCCATTCTCATCTTCCCTAGTGTAATTCCCCTACCTATATTTATTTTATATACTTCCCAACAGTTTTGTGATTGGAAGATGATGCTTCATGGTTGCATGTGTAGCTTTTGTGTGATCTCCAAAGAGAAACTCTTGATTCTTGTGAATTCAAGAGCTCTCTATGAGATACATTTCATATATGTTTTAAACAAGTGTTTTATAAAGAAACCATGCTTTAAAAACCTTTGCATACTACTGAAATTTCACTATATAATCATGATTAGCCATGCATGCTAGTTTTAAGATGATTAATATGATGATTAACTATGTTGTGTATGTTACTCTTCTCGAAATCACATTTTCATGTTTAAAATTCTATAAATTCAAAATTATTTGTGCTTGAAATAGATTGTTTCCATGATATATTGCTTAATAATAGTTAAGAGAAGATATATTTCATAATTATTAAGGTTGAGAAATAGGTTCAAGTCGAATATGCAAGAATTTAAACTCCATGATTAGCCGAAACTATGTTAAGTATTTTCCATGAGTTGCATGTTGTATTTTTATTTGCATGTCGGTATTCTAGGGCATGGATGATCTCCACTCCTGTTGAGGCACTATTTTAGGATGTTGATGCACTAGGTTTGCTTTGGTAAAGGTTGGATGCTTGGTTAATAAGTGGGAGTTAAGGTGGAAAGGGTTTAGTTAGTATTTGTATTTTTCCAGAATTGTTGCACTAGTTTGTGGGGAAGTTTTGAATGAGCATTTGTTGTGCACTTTGAGGCCCAAGCCATCAGAAGCTAGAACTAGGAGTATATAATAGGTTTTAGGTGATTGTTGGAGGTTTGTAAGATGTTTGGTTAGGTGCACGAGTGGAATCACAAAATCTGTCCAGCAGGGGACAATTTTGTTTTAACTTAGATATGGGAAGTTTTGACCATGTCACAGGTAGGCCATCATTAGGACCTGTTGGGCCTTAGTTATAGGGAGTGTCAGAGGAATTTCTCCAGCCATAGTTCATAGGATTGGAGTTAGAATAATGTGTCACAAGTTAGTTCAAATCAGGACCTTTTCTGCCCAGAAAAACAGGGGAACCATGGACTTTAAGCTTAGGCCTAAGGAGGCCCAAGCTAGGCCCTTCAGCCACATCAAGTTTGGGAGTTGCCTTATGATCCTAAGAGTATAGTGTAGAAGTTTTGGAGGTAAACTTTTAGTGTAAGAGTGTCTAATGCACCCAAGAAACTATAGATGTCATTCCGAAATTTACCATAAGAAGCACCTTCACTTACCACATAGTTTTAGAGCACTTATGAGTGAGGCCTAGGTTGACCACTATAGTTGCAAGATAGTATTAAGTCAGTAGAGTGAAAGGCCCAAGTGAGGTTCAATAGGATTTGGATGTTTTATTAAAGGCACATCGAGTTAGGAGGACAAAATTTGGAGATTTTGTCTAGTTTAGCGATCAAGTGACTTAAGATGTGGAGCGAGATCATCCAAGCCTAGTGTTGCAATATGGTGTGTGTGATATTATTTGGTACTTGAATATGGTATATGAGTATATGTGGCTATGTGTACTACTATATTTATAAGGTAATTACAAATTGCGTGCATATAGGCCTAAATGCCATTTGTGTTTAATTTCGAGTTGTAAATAGGTTGAGTTGGTGAGAATATATTATAATGAGGTTATTATTAATTGTGTAGGATCTCAAGATGAAGGTAAACTTGCCATAAAGGTCGAGTAAAGCTTCCAGTTGATCCTACTTGCCAGTCTAGTCCAGTCCAGCCTTCTCAAGGCAAGTGATTCAACCTACCTTTTTAGTTTACACAGCGAATGTGTGATAACTAGTTCTTATATATATGATGCGAGTATCCTGATTTATCTTGTTATACCTGGACCAAGTGATTCTCAAATCTATCTTCATATTATATAGAAATTCCATGAACCCTCAAGTACCTATTGCAAGTAGATCAAAAGTCATACCATGCTATATCATGATAAAATAGAGATTTGTTATAATACTTGATTGATCCTTTTGATTAGCATGCTATTGATTCCTGAGAAAACTTGATATTGCACCTTGATGCTTTGATTTAACTCTTGTAAGAACCTCGATAGAAACTTTATCTTGATACCTAAAAGCCAGTTATTCTTTAAAGTCGTACATGATTGTTTGATAACCCTATTTTTACCCTAAAGCTTGATACCCTGATATACCTTGAGTTGATGATCACTTTCCTTGAATTTTAACACCTATATCATACTTGGAACCAGTAATGCTTATCTTCTTAATATTTTAATATCCATACCTTATTTGAAACTATTGTTTTAAGCCTAGTCTGGCATTACTCTTCCATATTATCCGATAGCCTTGCTAAATTTCCTTGTCAAAGTCCTTGTAAATTGAAACCTTTCAATTACCCTGATAGAATAAAGTCTAGTGGATCATGGCCTTGAGATTTAGTGAACATATTTCCAGTGTTTAAAAGTTGATCTATAATCCCTTGATAAAGATGTTCACTATTTAAGAAATTTACTATCAATTGGCATCAATTTTTGAAATGATTAAAAGTTTGGATTTTCAGTCCCAAAGGGGGATAAATGTTTTCTTTAAATAGTGGATCTGGACTGAGACGCGAGTCCTTTCAACACTTATATTGTAGGCTTAAAAGTTTCCTAGGGATCCCATTAATGTTTTAGAACCCAGCGAGGTTCGGGATTACTTCGCGGCTGATCACCGGCTGTAATCCGTAGCGTCATAAAATGGTTTTTTATTAAGAATTGATTTTGGAAATATTTTGATACAAACAAATGATGCCATTACCCAAAAGTTCATCTCTTATTATTATTAGCTCTATCTTCACATTATTATTCTTTTAAATATATCTCAATTTATGTTCTGTACCGTATTATTTAGCACTTGTTGAGCATTTGGCTCACTACTTGCTTTCACCCTGATATTACAGCTAGCAGCTATGGTTAGATTCAAGCAGACAGCACGTAAGACTTGTGATGCCGAGGTGTATGTTCGAGCTCAGGTAGAATAAGAGATAGTTTTGTGTGAGGACTCGATATTAAAACCAGTTGTAATAGTTAATAGTGTTGGGCTGTTCCAAACCCTAAACTGTAAGATCTTGGATTCGGTTGTATTTACTTTCTTTTATCTATTGTAATAGTTTTATATTATGTATTGTTACGTTGGGGGTGTGACAGGTTTTGGTATCAGAGCTACGGTTTAGAGTCCCTGGACAACCCAAATAGATTATAGGATATATGTATAGGTTATAGATATTATGCGAGAGAGTAGGTTAAGTAAATTTATTATTAATACTCCTCTTATATATTTATGTATGGTTTGTCAGCAAAGGGCGCACTCCTCCTCATCCTCTGGGTCGGACGACACTATTGCTTTCTCCGTGTATGCTGAGTTGAGGTGCGAGTTTGACATGCTTCAGGGCAAGTATGACCGACTGATAGACCGATTGAAGAATGTATATCCGGACAGCCGAAACTATGAAGGGAAGCCTAAGGAACAGATGACTGCGAGACTTGAGACTTTGGTTCAGTACGTCAACACTAAGCTTGAGGAGATGCCATCGCACCGAGACCATACCAGCCAGTATATTACCCAGATGGTGGCGGATGAGCTCCAAAGTATTGTGAAGATGCTTCGAGAATAGAAGACTACCAAGCCCCGTTCCGATAGAGTGGAGCCTTAGTTCTTTCCATTATCTACCTTTCATGTTGTTGTATTATCGGACTATGTAGAACTCCCTGTTGTTCCTTTAAATAAGCATGTTATTCCTAAATTCAGACCTTATTCTAATCTTGATGCATTGTGACCTTAAATTTCAATGCACTATCGTTCCGTTTGCTTTTAATTGTTTATGTTACGCCTTTATATGCATCACCCTATTTGTTAAATTTGAAACTTGACCTCATATGTGAACAAGAATTCCATGCGACACCCTTGAATTATTTCATTATTCATACCTGTTTTGACATAACACTTATTTTAGGATTATGCCACCCAAAAAGAAGAACCCAACAACCACATCCACCACAAATCCAAATATTCTTCGATTACTGGAAACCTTACAACAACAAACAAACACTATAGCTCAACAACAACTAATTCTTCAACAACAATTTGAAAACCAAGATAACCGTGAACCACACCAACCACCTGATCCACCAGTACCACCTCGACAAGTTGTTACTTTCAAGGCTTTTCAGAATGTGAATCCACCTGCATTTCATGATACCACTGATCCAATAATAGAAAACACATGGATTAAGGAAATGGAAAGAGCTTTTGAATTTATACAGTTAAGGGACGATCAGAAGACACCATATGCTACTTACTTCCTGAAGGGCGAAGTCATCTATTGGTGGGATTCAGTAAAAGCTATGGAAGCAAATCAGCAAGTTTCTTGGGAAAGATTTAAGAAGTTATTTCTGGAAAAGTATTACCCTAAGTACATGCAGAATCAGATGGAGCTTAAATTTCTTGAATTGAAGCAAGGGAGTATGTCTGTACTGGAGTATGAGAAGAAGTTCACAGAATTGTCAAGGTTTGTGACAAAGTATACCAGCAGTGAGGAGGAAAAAGCAAAGAGATTTCAACAAGGATTAGAATCTTTGATCAGAGATAGAGTGGCTATGTTTGAGCTTGATACTTATACAGGCGTAGTACAGAAGGCTGCTCTGATTGAGGGTAATGGAATGCAATCAAGGAAGGAAAGGGATAACAAGAAGAGCAAGGTTCCATTTTATGGAGAAAAGTCTGAAGCCGGAAATTCACAAGATAGGAATATGAAGAAGATTGGATTCCATAAAGGCAGAAATTTTCGAAAGAAGGGGAATTTGAGCAGAAGACAAGAATCAAAGGGGAACAACCAGGCAAGCCAATGACAAGTTGGAGAACACAGATTTCAGAGACCAGAATGCAAGCATTGTGGAAGAAGGCACCCCGGAGTGTGTAATAAGCTAAGCATGACATGCTATAGGTGCAACCAGAAGGGACATTTGGTAAACGATTGTAAGATGTTGAAGCCGGGAGTTACATGCTACAAGTGTGGAAAGACTGGACACATAGCTAGGGAGTGCAAGTCAACCGGACCAGTCAAAGCTCTGATGAATGTGGTAAGTACCAGTGCAAGCATGCCAGCTGAGGTATTGGCCTTACCTCCACCACCTACAACAACTCCGCAAGCAACAACAAGGACATTTGATTTAAAAATGAAGGACTCTATTCAGAACTCTGAGGTGATAGCAGGTACACTTTTACTAAATAATGTCGAAGCTAAAGTATTGATCGATTCGGGAGCAACGAGATCTTTTATATCAGAAACTTTTGTTGATAAACTTCAATGTGATAAAATGGTTATGAACGAGGTAGTAAATATGGTAATTGCAAACCAAGAGAAGATTCCTGTGAGTCAACTCTGTCCGAAGTGTGAGATTGATATTTCGGGGTATAAATTTTTAGCCGACTTGATACTCTTCAAGTTGAGAGAGTTTGATATAATTTTAGGTATGGATTGGTTAGGGAAGAATAATGCCCAGATTAATTGTAAGTCCAAGAAGGTGTATTTAAAGACGGAGAGTGGAGAGAAAGTAGTATTTAAGGGATAGAGGCAAGAGCAACTATTTCTTACAATTGTTCAGGCTAAGAAGTTACTTAGAAAAGGTTGCGAGTCGTTCCTAGCTTATATAGTGGATTCAGAAAAGGACAACCCCAGCATAGAAGATATTCCCGTAGTCAACGAATTTCTAGATGTGTTTCCAGACGAACTACCAGGCTTACCGCTAGATCGACAAATTGAGTTCGAGATCAACCTTACTCCGAGCATAGAAGTAGTTTCGAAGGCCCCATATAGGATGGCACCAGCAGAAATGAAAGAGTTGGCGAGCCAGCTACAAGAATTGTTGGACAAAGGAGTGATACGGCCAAGTACGTCACCATGGGGAGCACCTGTTCTGTTTGTAAAGAAGAAAGATGGAAGTATGCGGTTATGTATAGATTATCGAGAGTTGAATAAGGTGGCGATTAAGAACCGTTACCCGCTACCAAGAATAGATGACCTATTTGATCAGCTGAAAGGAGCAAAGTGCTTTTCAAAGATTGACTTGAGATCAGGATACCATCAATTAAAAATCAAAGAAGAGGATATTCTAAAGACAGCATTCAGGACCAGATACGGACATTATGAATTCTTAGTAATGCCTTTTGGATTGACTAATGCCCAGGCAGCATTTATGCATCTGATGAATCGGGTATTTAAAAAATATTTGGATAAGTTCGTAGTGGTGTTCATTGATGAAATCCTTATTTATTCAAAGTCAAAATGAGAACATAAGCAACATCTATGGATAGCATTGGAGATACTCCGACAAGAGAAGTTGTATGCCAAGTTTTCAAAATGTGAGTTTTGGTTAAAGGAAGTTCAAATTTTGGGACACGTCATTGGAGATGAAGGAGTTAAAGTAGATCCGGAAAAGATTGAGGCGATTATGAGTTGGGAGAGGCCAAAGACACCTACGGAAGTACGAAATTTTCTAGGATTGGCAGGATATTATAGAAGATTTATCAAAGATTTTTTGAAAATCGCCACGCCATTGACTAAGTTAACCAGGAAGAATCAGAAGTTCGAATGGAATGCAGAATGTGAGGATAGCTTTCAAGAGTTGAAGCAGAGGTTGGTAACAGCTCCGGTGTTAGTACTACCAGACGACCCAGGAAACTTTGTGATTTTCAGTGATGCTTCACATAAAGGATTGGGTTGTGTGCTAATCCAACACAATAAGGTGATCGCGTATATGTCAAGACAGTTAAAACCGCATGAATTGAAGTACCCTACACATGACTTGGAACTAGCCGCCATAGTGTTCGTACTTAAGATTTGGAGACATTACCTCTACGGGGAAAAGTGTGAGATCTACACGGATCACAAGAGTTTAAAGTATATTTTCACTCAGAAGGAGCTCAATATGAGGCAAAGGAGATGGTTGAAATTGATTAAGGACTATGATTGCTCGATAAATTATCATCCGAGAAAGGCAAACGTTGTAGCCGATGCTTTGAGTAGGAAGGAAAGATTGAATATGATAGCAACACCAAAAGAATTGTCTAAAGGGATTAAGAGATTTGAATTGGAAATTTGTGATTGCGGAATAGTTGAAGAAGTTTATCGTGCAATGACTTTTCACCCAACATTATTGGAAAAGATAAGGAAATGTCAGGAAGAAGTAATGAAGAAAGAGAAAAATCAGCTAACTGGAGAAGAGATTGGTACTCAAAAGGATGAGCAAGAGATACTAAGGTTTTACTCAAGAATTTGGATTCCTCATGTACCTAAATTAAAGAATGAGATTTTGCAAGAAGCCCACAATTCAAGATTTTCAATCCATCCGAGAAGTACCAAGATGTATCGAGACTTGAAGCAGAACTTCTGGTGGCCAAACATGAAGCGAGAGGTGGCAGAATGGGTTGCGAAGTGTTATACTTGTCAGAAAGTGAAGGCAGAACATCAACGACCAAGCGGATTAATTCAGCCCCTGAAGATTCCAGAATGGAAATGGGGAAATATTGCTATGGACTTTATAGTGGGACTACCGCGAACGAAATCTGGACATGACGCTATATGGGTTATAGTTGATCGCCTTACGAAGTCAGCGCATTTTCTTCCCATTAATGAGAAGTCATCATTGGACAGGTTGGTTCATCTGTATGTGCGTGAAATCGTACTAAGACATGGAGTACCCGTATCGATAGTTTCAGATAGAGATCCCCGATTTAACTCGAGATTCTGGGAGCAATTTCAAGAGAGTCTTGGCACGAAGCTGAACATGAGTACGACGTATCACCCGCAGACTAATGGTCAGAGCGAAAGGACAATTCAAACAATCGAAGACATGTTACGCAGTCGTGCAATCGATTTTGCAGGAAGTTGGGACGACCACTTTCCATTAGTAGAATTTTCCTATAACAACAGCTATCATTCCAGTATTGGCATGCCACCATACGAAGCTTTATACAGACGGAAATGTAGATCACCAATGAGTTGGGATGAAGTAGGAGAAGGAAAGATTCTAGGCTTGGAATTGGTACAACAGTTGCATGAGACAGTCAAATTAATTCAGAAAAGGTTGCTTGCTACTCAAGATAGACAGAGAAAGTATGCGGATCTAGCGCGTAAGGATGTTAGATTCTAAGTAGGCGAAGCTGTTTTGCTGAAGGTGTCACCAAGGGAAGGGTTGTCTAGATTTGGCAAGAAAGGGAAACTAGCACCTAGATACATAGGTCCTTTTGAAATTTTGAGTCAAGTGGGGAAGGTGGCCTACGAGTTAGCCTTACCACCTCAGCATCAGCATGTGCATAATGTGTTCCATGTGTCATTGCTTAAGAAATACAATCCTGATGCCAACCATGTGATAGAATATGAACCTGTAGAAATTCAGGCAGACCTGTCATTTGTGGAGCAACCTGTCAAATTACTCAAATGGCAAGTAAAGAGTCTTAGGAATAAGTCGGTAAATTTAGTGAAAGTACTTTGGAGGAACCCCAAGGTCGAAGAATCAACCTGGGAGTTAGAGTCTGAGATGCGTTCCCGGTATCCTCATCTGTTCTCTTAGATTCTGGGGACAGAATCCCTTAAGGGGGAGAGGATGTTACGACCGGTATTTTGTTTAATATTATTTGTGAATTCTGTATAAAATTAGAGCCGATTATAAATATACGTAGCGATTGTACGTTTGTGTGAATGGAATTTGCTGCGTTACAAGTTGCTTTATGTAGAATATAAATTTTTCAAAGTAAGAGTTTTATTAGTTACCCTTATTTTTAATTTATAAGGAATATTCTAAACCTTGGAAAATTTTCTTTTAAAAGTTATTTGATTCCCAAATTTCAATAGTGATCTCATAAAATTTCTAAAAATCCAAGTTATTTTATGGTATAAATTTTATAATTTTTGAACCTTTATTTATTTTATAAAAATAGATCTTTGAAAAATTGTTTGTTAATAATTAGAAAATTACATGGAAACCCTTGCATGCAAATCACTCTTCCATTCTATTAAAGGGCAAAGGAGACATTTCCAACCCCACTAACTCATCTTTTGTTAGCCAAATTACCACATTAACCTTCCATGCAAAATGGCCTAACTTTAGCTAGAGATTATCCTTGTACATTCTCATTTCCACTCATTTCTTTTAGTAAATCAAAAGCATAAAACCAAGCACAAAATATGAGAATCATTTCACTCACTCCACACTCCACCCTCATCTCACCTCCCTCCCCTCCCTCTCCTCCTTGCTCTCGGCCGAGAACCCCCTCCCCACTCCCTTCTATTTTTTTTCATTCCATTCTCATTTTCCCTAGTGTAATTACCCTACCTATATTTATTTTATATACTTCCCAAGAGTTTTGTGATTGGGAGATGAAGTTTCATGGTTGCATGTGTAGCTTTTGTGTGATCTCCAAAGAGAAGCTCTTGATTCTTGTGAATTCAAGAACTCTCTATGAGATACATTTCATATATATTTTAAACAAGTATTTTATAAAGAAACCATGATTTAAAAACCTTTGCATGCTACTAAAATTTCACTACATAATCATGATTAGCCATGCATGCTAGTTTTAAGATAATTAATATGATGATCAACCATGTTGTGTATGCTACTCTTCTCGAAATCATATTTTCATGTTTAAAATTCTATAAATTCAAAATTATTTGTGCTTGAAATATATTGTTTCCATTATATATTGCTTAATAATAGTTAATAGAAGATATATTTCATAATTATTAAGGTTGATAAATAAGTTCAAGTCGAATTTGCAAGAATTTAAACTCCATGATTAGCTGAAACTATGTTAAGTGTTTTCCATGAGTTGCATGTTGTATTTTTATTTGCATGTTGGTATTCTAGGGAATGGATGATCTCCACTCCTGTTGAGGCACTATTTTAGGATGTTGATGCACTAGGTTTGCTTTGGTGAAGGTTGGATGCTTGGTTAATAAGTGGGGGTTAAGGTGGAAAGGGTTTAGTTAGTATTTGTATTTTTCCAGAATTATTGCACTAGATTGTGGGGAAGTTTTGAATGAGCATTTGTTGTGCACTTTGAGGCCCAAGCCATCAGAAGCTAGCACTAGGAGTATATAATAGGTTTTAGGTGATTGTTGGAGGTTTGTAAGACTTTTGGTTAGGTGCACGAGTGGAATCACAAAATCTGTCCAGCAGGGGACAGTTTTGTTGCAACTTAGAAATGGGAAGTTTTGACCATGTCATAGGTAGGCCCTCATTAGGCCCTGTTGGGCCTTAGTTAGAGGGAGTGTCAGAGGAGTTTTTCCAGCCATAGTTCATAGGATTTGAGTTAGAATAATGTGTCACAAGTTAGTTCAAGTCAGGACCTTTTCTGCCCAGAAAATAGGGGAACCATGGACTTTAAGCTTAGGCCTAGGGAGACCCAAGATAGGCCCTTGAGCCATATCAAGTTTGGGAGTTGCCTTATGATCAGAAGATTCTAGTGTAGAAGTTTTGGAGGTAAAATTGTAGTGTAAGAGTGTTTAATGCACCCAAGAAACCATAGATGTCATTCTGAAATTTACCATAAGAAGCACCTTCACTTACCATATAGTGTTAGAGAACTTATGAGTGAGGCCTAGGTTGACCACTTTAGGTGCAAGATAGAATTAAGTCATTAGAGTGGAAGGCCCAAGTGAGGGTCAATAGGATTTGGATGGTTTAGTAAAGGCACGTCGAGTTAGGAGGCCAAAATTTGGAGATTTTTTCTAGTTTAGCGATCAAGTGACTTAAGATGTGGAGCGAGATCATCCAAGCCTAGTGTTGCAATATGGTGTGTGTGATATTATTTGGTACTTAAATATGGTATATGATTATATGTGGCTATGTGTACTACTATATTTAAAAGGTGATTACAAATTGCGTGCATATAGGCCTAAGTGCCATTTATGTTTAATTTCGGGTTGTAAATAGGTTGAGTTGGTGAGAATATATTATAACGAGGTTACTATTAATTGTGTAGGATCTCGAGACGAGGGTAAACTTGATATAAAGGTCGAGTAAAGCTTCCAGTTGCTACTATTTGCCAGTCTAGTCCAGTCTAGCCTTCTCAAGGCAAGTGATTCAGCCTACCTTTTTAGTTTACACTGCGAATGTGTGATAACTAGTTCTTATATATATGATGCGAGTATCCTGATTTATCTTGTTATACCTGGACCAAGTGATTCTCAAATATATCTTCGTTTTATATAGAAATGCCATGAACCCTCAAGTACCTATTGCAAGTAGATCAAAAGTCATACCATGCTAGTATACCAAAGTAATTGTGATGCCATCATAAAATAGAGATTTGTTATAATACTTTATTGATCCTTTTGATTAACATGCTATTGATTCCTGAAAAATCTTGATATTGCACCCTGATGCTTTGATTTAACTCTTGTAATAACCTCGATAAAAACTTTATCTTGATACCTAAAAGCCAGTTATTCTTTAAAGTCATTCCCGATTGTTTGATAACCCTATCCTTACCCTAAAGCTTGATACCCTGATATACCTTGAGTTGATGATCACTTTCCTTTAATTTTAACACCTATATCATACCTGGAACCAGTAATGCTTATCTTCTTGATATTTTTATATCCATACCTTATTTGAAACTATTGCTTTAAACCAAGTCTGGAATTACTCTTCCATATTATCCGATAGCCTTGATAAATTTCCTTGTCAAAGTCCTTGTAAATTGAAACCTTTCAATTACCCTGATAGAATAAAGTCTAGTGGATCATGGCCCTGAGATTTAGTGAACATATTTCTAGTGTTTAAAAGTTGATCTATAATCCCTTGATAAAGATGTTCACTCTTTAAGAAATTTACTTTCAATCGGCATCAGTTTTTGAAATGATTAAAAATTTGGATTTTCAGTCCCAAAGGGGGATAAATGTTTTCTTTAAATAGTGGATCTGGACTGAGACGCGAGTCCTTTCCACACTTATATTGTAGGCTTAAAAGTTGCCTAGGGATCCCATTAATGTTTTAGAACCCAGCGAGGTTCGGGATTACTTCGCGGCTGATCACCGGCTGTAATCCGTAGCGTCATAAAATGGTTTTTGATTAAGAATTGATTTTGGAAATGTTTTGATATAAACAAATGATGCCATTACCCAAAAGTTCATCTCCTATTATTATTAGCTCTATCTTCACATTGTTATTCTTTTAAATATATCTCAATTTATGTTCTGTACTGTATTGTTTAGCACTTGTTGAGCATTTGGCTCACTACTTGCTTTCACCCAGATATTACAGCTAGCAGCTATGGTTAGATTCAAGCAGACAACATGTAAGACTTGTGATGCCGATGCGTATGTTCGAGCTCAGGTAGAATAAGAGATAGTTTTGTGTGAGGACTCGATATTAAAACCAGTTATAATAGTTAATAGTGTTGGGCTGTTCCAAACCCTGAACTGTAAGATCTTGGATTTGGTTGTATTTACTTTCTTTTATCTATTGTAATAGTTTTATATTATGTATTGTTACGTTGGGGGTGTGACACTTGTGGTGCAAGACATGCATGTACTATAACCAGACTAAGTCAAATTGATAGCCCTAAGTAAGTTGTATGATAAACTAAGTTTGCATTTTGTATTGTATCACTTGAGTCTGTAAAAGTGTCAAAAGATTAGATTGGAGTATTTTTCTGTAAACAGTGTCAAGCCTAAGAATAAACTCTGGAAGAAGATCATGAAGATCACGCCTCAGAGACAATGTGAAGAAGCTTGGAGTTGAATAAATTTATTTTGAGAAAAACATTCAAAGTCAGGAAATCTACAGGTCACAGATCAAGTCATATACAAAAATCATTCGAGAACTCCAGAATGACTTATCGGCAAGTCAAAAATAGCTTATAGAGATGTCCCAGAGATATCGATAAGCCAAATGAAGATATGAAGATTGGAGATATCGACAAGTCATTTCTGCAATAGAGAATACAGAGATATCGACAAGTCAAATTAAAGATGTGAAGATTGGAGGTATCGACAAGTCAAATTCTCATTAGAGATCTCAGAGATATCGATAAGTCAATATGCCATAGAGATTTCAGAGATATCGACAAGTCTTTTCTACATGCAGAAATTCAGAGATCTCAACAAACCAGATTCTCTTATAGAGAACTAAGAAACTTCGATAAGTCAAAACAACTATAGAGAAATAAGAGATCTCGATAAGCCATTATACTTATCGAGATGTCCAGTTTTCTATATAACAAACTGGAGATCTCGATATAAACCTCAAGTACAGAATGCAGATCAGTTAAAGATCCAAGATTATCAATCAATAAACAAATCAGTCATTGATTTGAAAAGTCTACAAAAAGCAGCTTGAAGCGTACAAGATCAAAGGCCAAGATTAACTGATAAAGGAAAGTCACAGACATGCACGATTTTCAAAGATATACTAAGCCAAACATCGAAAGCTTTAGATAACTTAAAGTAGGGTTTAGTACATGCTATTGCATGCTATGTAAAACATGTATTTACTATTACATATAGTAAACACTGGTCCTTTGTTTGGATAAGTAACAAATAGATCTAGAATTTCTTGTAACTCTCTCAAGAAAGAAGCTGAGTTCCTTATCAATAAAGAACCCAGAAATTTATAGCAAGAAATACTTGATTTTAATCTAAAATTAAGTGAGTTTTGAAGATAGTGTATTTATTTGCATGTTTTATCATTTCTGTTAAAACACTTAATCTCTACAAATTAGATTGCCTTGTTCATTATATCCATAACAGTTCAAAAGGCTTAAAATATCCAAAAATACATTCACTCCCCCCTATGTTGTATTCATTACCTAACAAGTGGTATCAGAGCAAAATATGAAAGCAAACAGATTAAAGATCTTGGATGAATGAATACACAGAAGCTTAGCAATATAAAAATCCCTATCTTTGACAGATCTAACTACACATTATGGAAAAAGAAAATGATGTTGTTTATAAGGATGGCCAACCCATTATATGTTCAGATTCTCAAGAATTTCCCTTTCATTCCCATGGAAATAGTTGATGAAACTACAGATGGAGACATGGTCATTCCAGCTCATTATACTCCTAAGGATCCCTCACATTACACTGAACCTGAAAAGGAGAAAGTCTCTCTGGATAGTGGCTTGCAACTGATTTTAATAGAGTCACTTGACAATGTAATGTACAATAACATTATGAACTGTGACACAGCCAAACAAATCTGGGAGAAGATAGAAATTCTATGTAAAGGAACAGAGGAAGTTAGGTCAAACCAAAGGAGGATTTTGGTATCTCAGTATGAGGTTTTTATGGCAAAACCAAAGGAAGGAATTACTGAAGTTTTTGAGAGGTTCAATAAATTAATAAATGACTTGCAGCTACATGATAAATATTATGAAGCTGAGGAGATTAACCTAAAGTTCATCTAGCTCTTCCTGACCATCTTGAACAGAAAATAGCAGCCATAAGAGAATGAAGAGATCTAAGAAGAATGACTTTGGAAGTCCTATATGGAATCTTAAAAACTTATGAACTTGAGATGCTACAGAGAAAGTCCTTGAAAGCACACCATGGACATGTGGTTGATGGTTCCAGTGCTTTGATTGTACATGATGAAGAAGAAAGTGAAGATGAGCAAGATAATCAAGTTCCAGTTATTCAAGCTGTAGAACAAAAGAACAAAGGACTTAAGGATCAAGTTGTGTTGGAGCTGGAGGAAGATGAATACTACACCTTGGATGAGCTAGATTAAATGGACCAATCTATGTCTTACTTGGCTAGGGAATTCTCCAACATAAGAGTCAAAAAGCCAAGTTTTCTTAAAGGCAAGGTACAATCTTTCAATAGCAACAATTGGAAACCTAAAGCTCAGTATAATTCAGCTAGCAAAGGTGGCTACAAAACAGGATCTATGGACAGATCAAAGATAAGGTGCTTCAACTGGGATGAGCTGGGTCACTTTGCTACTGAATGCAGGAAGCCCAAAAAAGTGAAGAAGGATAAAGCTTACTTGGAACTGGAAGCAAAGTATGAAGTTCTCTTGAAGAAATAGTCTGGAAAAGCCTATATTGCAGAAGGGAAGAGTTGGGATGACACTGATAATGACGATGAGGATGAAGAAGTTGGAAACTATGCACTAATGGCTTTTGAGCATGGAGAAACATCCACTTCAAAATCAGATGTACCAACTCTAACCATTATTGATTTAAATGCTAGTCGATATAAGGAGACTGTGGAAAAGATGAGTGTAGAGATATTTCATATACACACTAGCATGGTAGTAGCTACTGAGGAGGTTAGTAGGCTAACAAAAGCTAATGAGAAGCTTGAGAGTGAGAAGCAAAAAATTGACGTGTTGCTTGTGGAGCTTGACACAGTTAAGCAAGAAAATGAATATCTGAAAAACAAGCTAAGGTGTGCTAATGAAATTGAAGCTATGTTGAGGGAAAAGTTGGAAAAGAATGAAGTGAAACTAAAATCTTACAGAAATGCATCTGAATTAGTTGGTTTGTATCATGAGAAGAACAAGCCATGTGCTAACATAGCAATTGGTCCTGATTATGATGCTTTGAACAGTAACAAGAAAGTGGTAGGTGATAAAGGTAAAGCAACTGAAAGTGAAGATGTCCCGGTTATGCTGAGAAAGGTTGGTCCACCTATGTTCAAAGCTTGTGAAGTAAATTTCAGTGAAGAAGAGTTGATCATAAAGCAAGAAATTACTGATGAAGACAATGAAAAGAAAAATGCAGAAACAACTCCAACTTCCAAAGTTGAAATTGAAAAGAAGCTCATGATCAACCAAGATTCCAAGACACCTGTCAAGGAAGTTAAAACTGAAGATGCAAGAAAAAAAAAGAAGAAAAATATAAATGGGTAAATTGGGATAAACAAAAGCGATAACTTTGCATTTATTGCAGATTCTCCAAGAAAACAATGTCAAAAATGTGGCTCTATGAATCATTTAACTCACCTTTTTAAAAAGATTATTAGCAAGCCAGTGGAAGGAGCATGCAAGTACAATGAAGCAAATGCAAATGATCCCTATTCATTATATGACAAGTTTGATTGCATCCCTTGAAACTTGAAAGTGATGAAGAGTTGTCATAAGCTGAGAGTAGACCTCAAAAAAGTGAATGTTGGGTCTACATCAAAAAGGGAGAATGCACAACAGTCCATGAACACTATTCTTTCTGAATCCACTCATTCTAATTATACACATTCTATAAACAAGAAGAAAGTACCCAACATTGCTTGGATTTCTAAACACACTTAATCCTCATTGTGTGCAGGGCCATATCACCTATCATATGTTACAGTTTGAGGAGATGGCTGGCCCATTAGTGATTTTTGGAGACAGTAACAAAGGTTTCACAATGGGATATGAAAGTAAATCTCCTAAGTATTAGTCGATTCACAGATAGAGGATTTAATGTAAAATTTGATAATGGAGAATGCTTAATCATCAACAAAAAGACTAATAAAGTTGCTCTGAAAGGAGTAAGAAAAGGAAACTTATTTGTTGCAGACTAGAACTCAGCAAATTAGGGTGGAATTTATGGCTTCTACAATTAGGCCTCTGTAGAACAAAGCAAGCTATGACATAAGAAGTTGTCTCACTTGAAATTCAAAGCAATAAACACTCTAGTCAAAAAGGAGTTAGTGAGAGATATACCAAATTTGGAGTTTGCTCAAGATAAAGTCTGTGATGCTTGTCAAAAGGGAAAAATGAAGAGATCAAGTCACAAGAATAAAACTGTAAATTCCATAAGTGCACCTTTGCAACTTATTCACATGGATTTATTTGGACCAATTAATGTCCTGTCAATTTTAAGAAAGAAGTATGCATTTGTGATGGTGGAAGACTACTCAAGATATACATGGGTAAAATTTATGCACTCTAAAGATGAAACTCCACACATCATAATTGAACACATCAAGACGATTGAGAAGCAGGATGAAGATCAGGAATGTGTGAAAAGGTTGAGGAGTGACAATGGCACATAATTCATGAATGTAACCTTAACAGAATTCTGCAAAGACAAGGGCATTGTTCAAGAATTCTCAGCAGCTAGGACACCTCAACAAAATAGTGTTGTTGAAAGGAAAAATAGAACACTAGTGGAGGCTGCTAGAACAATGCTCCAAGATGCCAAGTTGCCAACTAGTTTTTGGGAAGAAGCTGTCAACACTGCATGCTACACTCAAAATAGATATCTCATTAATAAGAATCTTGGCATATCACCCTACTCAATCTTGTCTAAAAGGAAGCCTACTATAAAGCATCTTCATGTGTTTGGAAGCAAGTGCTATATTTTGAAGGACAACTCTGAATATGTGAAAAAAAAATTCACTCTAAAGTTTTTTAGGCAATTTTTCTGGGATATTCATTGGAGAGAACTGCCTACAAGGTCTATATGCTTGAACAAAAGAAAATTATGGAAAGCACAGATGTTACTTTTGATGATGACAAGTGCCCAGACTTGGAATGCCTTAGTGAAAATGAAGCTGAGACCCTATATTTTGAAAATCTCAAAATTGATAGTGATTTTGAGGATGATGCTGAAGTCAACACAAATCACAGAATAGAAGAGTCAACTGAGCAAGTGAATCATGAGAATGGAAACTCATCTCAAACACCTGAATTTGATAGCATAAACTCAGGGGGAGAAAGAGAAGAAAGTTCTGCAAGTCATTCCAATGGTAAAGAAATTCAGAAACTTATAGTCAATAAAAACATACCAGAAAGTGGGATAGAAGTCACACTAGAGATGCAATTATTGGTGATCCAAATGTCTGTGTAAGGACTAGGAGTGCAACTGCAAATGAATGTCTACATACTTGTTTTCTTTCACAAATTGAGCCCAAGAAAACTGATTAAGCTCTACTTGATCTTGATTAAATATCTGTTATGCAAGAGGAGCTAAATCAATTTGAGAGAAACAAAGTTTGGAAGTTGGTTCCTGCACCAAAGAACAGAATTATAATTGGAAAAAAATGGGTGTTCAAGAACAAGATGGATGAAAATAGAATTATAACCAGAAACAAAGCAAGGTTGGTTGCAAAAGGTTACTCACTAGAGGAAGGAATTGATTATGATGAAACCTTTGCTCCAGTTGCAAGACTTGAAGCAATAAGGATCTTTCTTGCATTTGCTGCACACTTAAACTTTAAAGTGTATCAAATGGATGTCAAGAGTGTTTTTCTTAATAGTGAGTTGGAAGAAGAAGTTTATGTGCAATAGCCACCTGGCTTTGAAGATCTTGGATTTCCAAATTTTGAATACAAGTTACTCAAGGCTCTCTATGGACTAAAACAAGCACTTAGAGCTTGGTATGACACACTGTCAGAATATTTGATTAAACATGGATTCAGTAGAGGTACTATTGATAAGACTCTCTTCTACAAGAAGCATGGTGATGATATGATCCTAGTTCAGATCTATGTGGATGATATTATCTTTGGTTCTATAAATGAAAAGCTTTGTCAAAGATTCTCTAAGTTTATGCAAAGTGAATATGAAATGCGTATGATGGGGGAATTGAGTTACTTTCTTGGACTTCAAGTCACTCAAACAAATGTTGAATCTTCATCAGCCAAACCAAGTATGTCAAGGAATTTTTGAAAAAGTTTGGTATGATTGATTATTTACCTGCATCTACACCTACGTCTACAATTACAGAGTTGGTTGAAGATAAAAGGACAAAAGTGTAGATATCTCAAGCTATAGAGGAATGATTGGATCTTTGTTGTACTTAACTGCAAGTAGGTTGGACATCATTACTGCTACATGTCTTTGTGCAAGATTTCAAGCCAATCCAAAAGTACCACATTTGATGGATGTGAAGAGAATTTTCAGATATTTGAAGGGGACTCCAAACTTGGGATTATGGTATCCTAAGGGAACAGGTTTTGAAGCTGTTGGATACACAGATGCAGATTTTGCTGGATGCAGGTTGACACAAAGAGCACTATTGGAAGCTGTTAGTTTCTTGGACAAATACTTGTATCCTGGTATAGCAAAAAACAGCAATCTGTGTCAACTTTCATAGCTGAGGCTGAATACATAGCTGCTGGAAGTTGCTGTGCTCAAGTGCTTTGGATTAGAAATCAAATAATGGATTATGTCCTAGTGTTACACAAAATTGCAATTATGTGTGACAATACTAGTGCTATATCTATTGTGGCTAATCCTAAAATCATTCTAGAACAAAGCATATTGATGTAAGGTACCATTTTATTAGAGAATATGATGTTAATGGTACCATTTAGCTCATTTTGTTCCAACATAAAAGTAATTAGCTGACATTTTTACTAAACCTTTGGATAAAGCAATTTTCACTAGACTTGTAGGTGAAATTGGTATGTTAAATTCTTCATCCTAAAGGCAAGAACTCGGCTAATATTTTGCAAAAGATTAAATTCTAATAGATCAAAATTAATTTGATTTCATTGGAATGTTACTGGAATATGAATTATAAATATTTCAGAAATCTCTACATATTTATTTTTTTAAAATTCAAAATTTAGCTTGGAATTTTTCAATTCTAAGAAAACTGCTTAAATGTTGATTTATATTTTTAATATGTAAAATTAGCACAAGCCAGAATCAAAGTGATCAAAAGTATATAGAGAACTGAGTTCTCGATAAGTCTAATTGACTTATCGACAAGTCATTTTAAGACTTCTCGAGTGAGTTTTCGATAAGTCAATTTTCTGACTTCTCGAGGGACTTCTCGATAAGCTTTATTATGACTTATCGATAAGTCATTGTAGAGTTCTCTATAAGTCTCAATTCACAGAGTTCTCTACTAGTATAATTTTAGACTTATAGATAACTCGGAAATGTGATAATTTAATTTTATAAATTATTTTGGTAAAATACTCTTGATAAAATTATTTGATTTTATTTTGAGTCATTCAAATAAAAAATGGGATCAATTCAGTCCATTTAGGACAAACTGGGTATTTATTTGAAATCTCGATAAGTCTTTTTCTAGTTCTTAATAAGACTCAAAAATATGACATATCGATATGGATATATTTTCTCAATATGACTTCCCGATAAGCAAATTTCAAATATTTATTCTGAGTTCTCGATAAGTCATTTACCTTTTACTATAAATACCCAGACATCTCGACATACACCTCTTTATGCCTTCGAGAACTCTAAGTGACCTAATTTTCAAATCCAAACCGATTTCTCTCTCGTTTCAAGCTCTTTCTCTTTAATTCTTCTTACCCATTCACTCTTACTCAACAACAATGGCACTCAATAATGTTAGAGCTGAAATCCCTAAGAATGGAACTAACTACCAAGCTCTTGATACTTTCAAGGGGTTTGTCAAGTTTTTGTCTGAATCTTATCTTGCAGGTGCTTTGACTGCTAACCCAATCCTGTACTTGGATGTCCTGCATGAGTTCTGGAAAACAGTTGTAGTAAGGATAGTTATGCATGACAATTCTACATTTATAGTGGTGAACTGCTCTATTGGAGGCCAACAGGTGGAGTTTAATGAGAAAGATGTGAATCAAGCTTTGGGTCTTCTAAATGAAAATCTGGTGGAGGTTCAAACACAGGATGAGCTAATTGAATTCATGAACTTTATCAACTATGGTGGAAGAATCAACCTAGCAAGTCTGAATAGAACAAACCTAAGGAAGGAATGGTCTTTCTTGTTTAATTCTATAGTGAGGGCCTTCACCTACAGAAAGACAGGATATGACAACATATCAAGTGTGGTGCAGAAGTTCGTCTTCTCCATAGACCACAACAGACACTTGAATGTTGGTCTATTGATCATGTAAGAACTTGCCACCAGGATCACAAAGCCCCTAGCAGCAAGAGGTAAGGAAATCTTATTTCCTAGGTTTATCATGTCTACTTTAATTCATAAAGTTTCAGACATTCATTTACTTAATGGTATAAATAGGACAAAAATAGGCAATCGTAAGCAAGTGTCCAAAATAATATTTGGCTCACTTACTACAAAGAACAAGGTAAGTGTAAGTCTCAAACTCACTCCATTTATGTTGGAGAGATTTAAGACATACCCTTACCCCATGCCTGACATGAGGTCAAATATTGAATCTAGTGCAATAATGGTTCCTGTACCAGTGGAAGTACAAACACAGGAACATCAACAGGGACCTTCCAATACTGAGACCTCTTCTTCTTTACCTTTAGAAGCTAGGAAACCAACCACTTCATCCTCTCAAAAGGATGAAGTGAGTAAAAAGAAGAGAAAGTAACTACCATTAGATGTAGTTACTGAGAGTGGCAAGGATACAACAGAAAAAGAGTCACACTTGGTCAGAAAACCAAAGAAGGTAAAACAAACTGAGCTGACCACTCAAGCCACCTTTACATCCTCCCAAAAGGATGTAGTTGTAAAATAGGGACAAAAACAGACTCTAGGGGCATCCTCTCAACAGGGTGTCTCTATTGAAAAGAGCACTCTCCCTAGTGCACCCTGTATAAAATCTGCACAAACGCTTGAAAAAATTCAAGTGTATGAAAGGAGACATAAGGATGGCACACACAAGGAGAGCACATCACTTAAAGCTCCCTCTTTTATTCAGGGGGAGCTGCCAACACTCCAATCTGAGATTTAAAGTCTAATTTCTAAAAAAAATTCATCCTATACTCAAACACTTGAATCTAATTCTCAATTGTTGCCAACCTCAAGTGACATGGTTCTAGAAACTGTGCTCACCACCCAGAAACCTCATTTAGTTGGTGAGAGGCTACATGCTGGGGTAGACCTTGATGACACCAACATAAAGATAAGGGTTTCATCAGTTTTCACTGAAGACCCTGTGATAGATATAAATGCAACTTCATGTGCAAATCAACCTTCACTGGTTGTAAGGTTTAAGGGTAGTACTCCTGCGGAGGAGCTATCTAAATCCTTTCCAATTTAATTGGAGTTTTCTCTCGTGGGAACAACTCCCCTCACAACCCTAGCTAAGATAGCTCTCACAGTTGAAGCTAGGAGTTCAATTTCCAATGATCCTGCTATGGGGGAGGCAAGTATAACACTTTCAAGTGATAGTGTTTTGAAAGAAACACAAGAGTCTGAGGCTAGAGTACATGACAGTAACCTAGCTAACTCCCCTCCAACTCAAATGGAGGTTCCCACTACAAGTGTGGAACAACAAACTGTCATAACCACAGCTCAGGCTGTGAGTCAAACTATGACATCTGTCACATGTGGTTCCAATGATGCACTTCCATCAACTTCAACCTTGTTATTCCCAAACAATCTAAACAAGAATTATAGAAGGGGGGTTGAATGTAATTCTGGCTTCTTTTAAATTTTAAGAATAGTTCTTCAATAAATATATAACTGTGTTTGATTTAGCAGAGATGTGGAATGAAAGAAGTATAGAAATCAAAACACAAAATATTTAAATACAAGTACTTAAAAACTTTCTATTGGATTAAACTTTTCCACCATAGATATATATTAATATGACAACTCTTTGATGCAATATTTGCACACAGCTGCTTACAAGTTGAATACACAAAGAACAGAGAAATTCTTTACAGATGTAGCCTTTTCTATTTCTCTGGTAATTGCTTACTTACTTGGATATTTTTCAACTTGCTACTCTTGGTTTTTATATCACCAAGTTACATTAAAAGAAGACAAAAAAATAAGACAAAATATTTCTAGTCTAACTTCATGCTACTTCACTTCTCTTTCCAGTATCTTTGAATATCTTCAGTTTAGCATGGAAATGGAAATGCTTCTTTGTTCTCTAAAACCTGCAAATAGGCTGCCACATTCCATTTGTATACAACCAATGCATGTGACTGTCAAGTCACTATCAACTGCTCCTTTGAATTTGATCATCCGTTGAAACTCAGGTTGATCATCCGTTGAAACTGTGGTTGATCATCCGTTGAAACTCTATTTGATCATCCGTCGAGACTTAAGTTGATCATCCGTTGAAGCTTTGTGAATCATCCGTTGAGACTGTCTTCTTGGAAGTTAAATCCATTTCATTTATACAAGATTACAAGGCATCTATTATTTACGATTAACCAACCTATCTTGCATATCAATCTAGTAGCCAACATGACTTAAACATTCTACATCTAGTTCACTAAGCTATTTAAGTATGCAGAAATGTGCTACTGATCTTATTTTTACATAAGCTACTCTTTCAATGGATGTTGAATTGATCATCCGTTGAAAGCTACAAATTCACTTAAATAAAATCTATTAAGTGTTTTGTTCAAGTTATCATCAAGTATACAACATATTCCTAACAATCTCCCCAATTTATGTCTACTGGAATTGTAGCCATTAATTAAAAGAAACTTGATGATAACAAAACACTCTATGAATATAGAATGAAATAAGGTAGATAAAATTAACAAGTGTTACAATTTATTGAAAATTCTCACAAAGAAGATTTGTAGAGTATCTTACAGATCATTTTCAAGGTGCTCCTCTAGACTAAGCAAATTTAGATTATTTTCGTGATTGACTTGACTTCTTTCCCAGCTTCTCAATTTGATTTTGAAGTTGCCTATAAAGATCAGATTTATCCTCATTTGTCTGATCCAGCTTTTCTTGCATCTCCATAAGAGTTTCACTGCTTGAAATTTTTAGCTGATCTTCCAACCTGAAGAATCTTCTGATGCATTTTTCATCTTTAAACTCCAAAATCCAGTAAGGCCTCAGATGTACCCTATCTCCAGTGAAAGGAATTGTCAATACTCTTGGGAGTGTATTTGGTCCTCTCCAGCTATTCCTTATCTCTTCAATCTTGTTTAGTTCCATTTTCTTGGCAACTATGTTAAATCAAAAGTATTTCTTGATTGCTAGAAGATGGTCACCAAAGTGGAATAACCTTCATTGAGAATTCTGTGAAGTGGCCATGTAATTTCTCTAACACCCTTGTACCTGAAGACTAGTCTCTCTAAAAGGTACTTGTAGGCATCAATAACTCTAACTTCTTCTAGTTCATCCGGATAGAGATCTATCTCTGAAAATTCTTTGATGTCACAAATGTATAGTGATCTCCCTTGTTGACAGTAGGTTTGGGTTTGGACACTTGCTTAGATTGAAGCTTGACAGGCTTGACTATTTTGACTGCTCTGTTCTTTATTTTCCTTGGTTTGGAAAAGATTGGAATGTTTAGATCAGGAAGAGGCAGACTATCCTAATCTATAGGTTCATCCTTTGGAATTCCAGATTCACCAAGGAAAGTAATGTTAGGATCAACCTTGAATTCAGCCTCCTTCACATTAGGTATGGCTGATTGGCTTGAAGTTGTAGATTGGGTTGGCATGTAGTCTTCCTTATCTTCATCAAAGTCTAGCTTCCTCTTTGAGTGGATTTTGTATCTAAAATTCCTCTTAGTCTGCTTTGGTTCTTTTTTCTTTCCTTCATTCAGATTTTCAGTTGTCACAGCAGGAAATGCAATTTCTGTGGTTACAGGCTTCTTGGCAAGGTTCTTGGCTTCTAAAGGAGCTTGCTTTTGTTGTTGTTTAAGCCTCACCTTTTCTTCTTTCTTAGCCTCTGCAAACTGTGGATGTCCAGCCACTACACAGATTAATTTACCATTCCTGTAGATCTTAGCAATTCTAATCTTTGACACTGTGTCTTTGGGATCTTTGGATAAGGTAATAGACCTTGCAAGCAGCTTCTTTTCATCTGGCCTAGGGGTTTTATAGGATAGATCCAGTGGATTTTTTTCTGAATTCTTTGGATAATTTCTTTTTGGTTGAAAAATCACACTGGCCTTTGGAGACTTGATTGATGAGGGTTGACCTTTTTCCATGTTTTCTAAGCTCGTTTCATTAACTAAAATTTATCTCAATTGAGATAAGTGAGAAAAGACCTTGTCTTGCTTCCCAATTGGACCAAACTTCTTCTTGATATTTTCATCAAGCTTCTTCCATTTTGCAGCTAGCTCTTGCTCAACTTCTGCTACATCAAGCTTTTTCAATGTGTCATTTGATTCTAACTTAGCAGTTGTTATCTAGATCAGATCAATGCTGTCAAGAGCTGGTGGTTTAGGGAAAGCAATTGCTGGCACAATCACTTTACTAACTTGAATGTTTAGCACTTTCTCCCCCTCATTAGTTGACTTCCCCTGACTAACTTGAATGGTAGAGTCTTTCTTCCCCTTTTTGTTAGCATCAAGTTGAGTTGAGGTGGAGGTTTGTGCAGCCACCAGTTTCTGAAGAAGCAGAGTTTGTTGGGCTTGATGTAGATGGATTTCAGTAATTGATGTTTCCAGGGTCTTGAGCCTTTTGTCTAAGGAGTCCACCTTGCTGGCTAGAATAGAGTTTTTACTAAGTTTTCTATTGATATCTAGCATTGTTGTGTTAGGAAAGGTATCCTCCAATCTTACAGTAATATCTTTCTTGACTTGATCAATTTCTGTCTTCAGCTCAGTGACATTTAGATTTTGCTTGAGAGATTGAATTCGATGTAGTTGAAGAGAGTTTAAATGTGCTTGAAGAAGTCTCTTGGTGTTGGCATTTATAGTAGCTTGAAGAGCTGTTTGAGTTTGTTGAATGATGTGAAAAAGAGTGGATTTGAAATGGTTCTCATCACATTCTTTGGCAAACACCCAAGATGGCATTTTTGATCTTGAGCTAGGGCCTGCTTCTCCCCCTATATCCATGGAATCTCCTTCATCATCATCTTCATCCCCAAATATATCTTCAGAACCACCAGTTGGATATTCAACATCATCACCAGCTGTGGATGGCATGGCAGTGATGGCATCCTTGGGCCTTTGTATAGAAGCAATAGTGTGCACCAAGTTCAATATCTTCTCAGCTCCTCATTGCCCTGTCCATCCAGAATTTGATATGCTGGAATAGGATGAGTAAATATCTCAGCATCCAAAGAGATAGAATCTATTATAGCTTAATATTCTTGCTAAAATAGTTTCTCCTTTTCTGCATCACTGACATTCATTGACTCACTAGCAATGGTTTCCACCCTTATCTCTCCTGTACCTGCTTTTCTCCCATGTTCTCTCTATTTTTGCATCAAGGGCTCCCCTTGGCTTCCCACCCTCACATTCACCTACTAAGGTGGGACTCCACTCACTCACTTTTGCCAGGATGGAAGAAATAGCTTGCAGATTTTCACTATTTTCCTCTCCTTTTACCTGAGAGCAACTCAGCCTCTCACTCTGTTCACTCCTTTCCCTCAATCCTAAGAGTGACGGCACAACCACTAGATCATCTACACTTGTAACAATAGTTGAAATTTGAAGTAGTGCAGTGATGTTCAACGGATGAGAAACATTTTTCATGGTAGTAGTTGAAAGTGTCAATGGATGACTGTTGTTAAGCACATCTGTCGAGATACAATCACTAGTCAACAGATGAACAATATTCGTCAAGATATTAGAAATGACAGAGTGTGGAGTAGAAACTACTGTAGAATCTGTGGTGATTGATTTGAGATTTTGCACAGTATTCTTAGTAGAATCAGAAAGAAATGGCAAGTTAGCCAACAAATCATCTAAAAGATGATGCTCACTTGCTTGAGATTTTGGCTTCTCCAAGAGAGTTAAAGATGGAGAATCAGGAATTAATGTGTGAATCATGTTCACATCCAGAGAATTTGTGGGTAAGTTTTGTGTGTAAGGTGCTTTTATAACTAAAGATTGTGGCCGTGACTCCACATTTAAAGGAGCCACATCAATCTGAATTTGAGAAGGTGCTGTAACTGAGTCTTTGACTACAGTTTGCACAGTATGTGCACCCTGTGTATCCCTAAGGGTTTTAGATTTCTTCTTTCTAGCATAGTCTGGGGTGAGCTTGTGTCCCCAACCCTCCTAGACTGTGCTCTTGGCTGAGAGCTTTGGTCAATAGTTACATCCTTTTGGGAGGATGCAACTAACAATGAGCTTATATCCTTATTAAGCACTACAGTTTGTTGGGAAACTGCAGTGTGGCTAGGTTGGGATGCACTCACATCTCCATCCTTATTCTTAGGTCTTCTTTGATGTTCACCCTGTCCCTCACCAGACTTACTTCCCTTCACACTCCCTTTTGGTTTTTAGTGGATTTTACAACTATTTTCTTTTGAGAGAAACTAGAGGGGGATTTATTTGTCTTGGATTTGGAAACTTTTGATTTTGTGACTTAGGTAGGCACCTGTTTGGTCGCTGACATGACTTCTATGGCCACAATTGTTGGCAAAGAAGCAGGTGGTTGAGAAGTAGTAGGAACAGAAATATTTACCTCACTTAATTGAGCTTGTTCCATGATTGGCATGTAAACCGGAGGAACCTCACTGAGATGGTTTGCCCAGTTCAAATCAGCAATAAGCCTTCTTTTTTGAACCCAACAATCAAGCTTGTTGGTTGGGTTCTCAATAATAAGATCTTCAGAAACAAAGTTAGCCAGTAACATAAAGAATCTAGCATAATATATGTTTTTAGATCTTTTGTTAATGTCTCCTAGATTAAAACCTAATTCAAACAAAATATACTCATTAAAGTTATGATACTTATCACTAAGCAGCATATAAAACATGTTTACAAGTAAGTAAGCCACAACATTAAAATTACTAATTTTCCCACAAAATACTTTAATAAAGGAATCACAGAGAAAGCTCCACTCCTTTCCGAGGCCTTTTCTCCTAACATCACCTAGCTTGGTGGGGTCAAGAGCCTAACCCATAGAACCAAGCATAGAACTCACATCTGTGTCTGTGTGTGGGGTTAGTGTATTATTCTCAGGAAATTGAAAACATGCACGAATTATATCATTGTCTATGCGGTAATTTGTACGTTTGAGAGAAAAGGTAATGGTTTTGTCACTTGAGTTGTAAACATCAGTGGTGCATATCTCTTCAACCACTTCACAGTAGATAACAGGAGACTCTAGCATAGTATACTAGAGCCATTAACATTTCTATAGAATAACATTTTATCAATAGTTCTTGTGAAATGATTTTCTAAGGGAAATTTTGAAAAAGTGTCATACCAAGCTCTAGGTGCTTGCTTTAGTCCATAAAGTGCATTCAAAAGATAGTAGACATATTATGGAAAATTTGGATCTTCAAAACCAGGAGGGAGACTGACATAGAATTCCTTCTCCAAATCTCCATTCAAAAAGGCACTTTTGACATCCATTTGATAGACCTTGAAATTGGCATGGGCTGCATAGGCTAAGAAAATTCTGATGGCTTCAAGTCTTGCAACAGGAGCAAAAGTTTCATCAAAATCAATTCCTTCTTGTTGACAATAGCCCTCAACAACCAATCTAGCTTTGTTTCTGAGTACTATGCCATTTTCATCCATTTTGTTTTTGAATACCCACTTGGTGTCAATAGGATTCTTTCCTTTAGGCTTGGGTACAAGCTTCCATAATTTATTCCTTTCAAATTGGTGTAGCTCCTCCTGCATAGCCAAAACCCAATCAGGATCCAACAGAGCTTCCTCTACCTTTTTAGGCTCTTCCTGAGATAGAAAGCTACTATATAGACATTCTTCTTGAGTTGCTTTTCTTATTTGCACGCTTGAGGATGCATCACCAATGATTAATTCAAATGGATGATCTCTAGTCCTTTTTCTCCGTTGTGGTAGATTAGCTCTAGATGAAGAGGCTTCATTATTGTCTTGATGTGTGACAGAGTTTTGATTAGAAGAAACTCCCCCTGAGTTTGTGGATCTTTGACTTGTAGTTGGGGTCCTTTTTGATTGTGATCTGAATTGGCCCTCAATTCCTATTGATGGTTCAACGGATGTTGAGTTTTGCCTTTCGACGGATGATGCAGATTGTCTTCCAACGGATGATGCACTAGGTCTTTCGATAGATGTTGAATTGTGTGCTTCATTAGTTGTAGATTTTTCTGTATTGTCCTTAGACATTGGTTCTTAATCACCTTCATCATCACTATCATCACAAATCATCTCAATATTATCAAATTTGAGGCTTTCATGGAAATCTCCATCTTGCAGTCGTTCAATCTTTTTATCATCAAACACAACATGTACAGATTCCATAACAATGTTGGTTCTGAGATTGTAGAATCTGTATGCTTTTCCAACTGCATATCCAAAAAAAATTCCCTCATCAGCTTTGGCATCAAACTTTCCATGTTGATCAGTTTGATCCCTTAAGATATAGCATTTATAGCCAAAGACATGAAGAAAGTTCAAAGTTGGCTTCCTGTTCTTGAACAATTGGTAGGGTGTCATCCATTTTGCTTGATTAACCAAAGAAATATTCTGAGTGTAGCATGCAGTATTTACAGCTTCTGCCCAAAAATATGTTGGTAATTTTGATTCTTCCGGCATTGTTCTTGCAACTTCAATAAGAGATCTGTTTTTCCTTTCCACCACTCTATTTTGTTATGGAGTTATTGCTGCTGAAAACTCATGCATGATCCCATTCTATTCACAAAATAATCTCATCACATAATTCTTAAACTCTGTTCCATTGTCACTCCTGATTCTTCTTACTTTGAGATCAGGATGATTGTTAAATTGTCTTATGTGATTGATGATGATTTCACTAGCTTCATCTTTGGACATTAGAAAATATGTCCAAGAGAACTTTGATAAATCATCCAAAATTAGTAGACAACATCTTTTCCTTGAGATGGACCATACATTGACTCTTCCAAATAAGTTCATGTGCAGTAGTTGCAAAGGTTCTTCAATTGTTGAATCAAGCTTCTTTCTGAATGATGCCTTAATCGGCTTTCCTTTCAGACATGCATCATACAGTCCATCCTTTGAGAATTCCACTTGAGGAATACCTCTTACCAAATCTTTTCTGACCAGTTCATACATAGTCTTGAAGTTAAGGTGGGACAGTTTCTTGTGTGATAGCCAACTTTCATCTTGACTTGCCTTTCTAAATAAAAAAGTGACAGATTCTGCATTTGATGAGTTGAAGTCAGCTAAGTACATATTTCCTTTTCTTATTCCAGTAAGAACCACTTTGTTGATTTTCTTGTTGGTCACAACACAGGCTTCATAATTGAATGTTACTGAGTTGCCCTTATCAAAAAGCTGGCTGATTCTCAACAAGTTGTGCTTGAGTCTATTCACTAGGGCAACTTCCTCAATGATGACATTATCCTTTGAAATCAAGCCATATCCCATAATATAACACTTGCTGTCATCTCCAAAAGTAATACTTGGGTCGGCTCTCTCCTTGAACTCAGTGAGCAGGGTAGAATCTCCAGTCATGTGCCTTGAACACCCACTATCCAAATACCAAAGATTCTTTCTGTTTCCCGGCACACAACAAAATCAAATCAAGTTGATTTTGGTACCCAAGTTTCCTTGGGTCCTGTTTTATTAACCTTTTTCTTAGGTTTCTTAGGCTTGTCCTCATTTGACTTAGACATTTGAATTTCATCCTTAGTCAATTGAGTAGGGCCCTTAAAACCATTCATCATTACAGAATTATCATGCACGGGTTGGTTAACATGGAAAAGCATATTCTATGCAAACATGTTATTCCGGTATAGCATGCTAAATTGCATTTATGGTATACTAAATGGGGCATAGTAAGGGTTTTGTGCAAATAACATATTAGCAAAATGTGCATTCAAATTATATGCAGGCATAATATTCACAGGCATTGTAGGAATACTGGGAAATAAAGGAGGTGCAGACATGGAAGCAGACATTGCAAGTTTGCAATTAACAGAGAAATGATTAACACTACCACACTTAACATAGGTTTTTCTTGGTGCATATTTATCAGGTGTGTAGTTATGTTTGTTAATTCCTACTTTCCTACTTCTATTGTTTTTCCTTTCAGACTCTGCTTTCAATTCTCTCTAATATGTCATTTAATTGCTTAATGGACAGATGCCCTACATTGACTCTTTTGTTCTGTTTGACTTGACTTGTTTCTCCTGAAACAAAGTTCTTAGAAACTGATCCATATTTTTCATTTAATTTAGCTAGCTTGGCTTTGTTGACTGGTTTACTTTCACTCAATGGATGTGGCTCATTGTTTTTCAACGGATAATCCTTTTGAATATTCGACGGATAATGTTCATCATCCATCGAATCCACATCCGTTGAAAGTCCTTCAACCAAACTGGAATCAAGTTTCTCCTTGCTCTTTTTCCAGGTTGCATCACAGAAGGATTCTATACCTTAAACTTTAGTAATTTGAGCATGGACATCTCTAGATGATTTCCATGCCTTAATTACTTTTTGTTCTCGTTCAAGCTACTTTCTTAAAATATCCTCTTTCTTTAAGGATTCAGTCAATTCATCTTTGGCAATCTTGAACTCTATTTTCAGTTTTTATGTAACACCCCCAAATCCGGGGTCGGGGATCCGGATTGTCACGAGTTCCATTTCCCTTAATAACACTCAATCTTAATAAACAACCAACTACTGCGTACTGTGACCCCACAATATACACACATACCACAAGTTATAGTCTCGGAGATGAATACCAAAAATAACACAAGTCATTTTATTCCACAATTATAAGTCATTACACCTCAAAAGGGTTTCTGAATAGATTTACATAATCTTTTCCATTATTACAATTCGTAAATATACATAAGTCTGGTACATCAAAAGTTGAAAGCCTAGCCTATTGGTAGTTCCTACCTCAGCTGCAGCGGCATCAACGCTTACAGAAAACTGCGAAACGTTTCCTATCCGCTCGCGAATTGGGAGCTTGGTCCTGTTCATCTTGTATAGCTGTTGTTGTGTGATGAAAGAATAAAGCAAGGGTGAGCAACAAGCCCACCAAAATAACATGTATTATAATTAACAATATACGAGCCTTCTCATAGTACTCATGAAAGTCTTGGTCAAGAAGAAATGAACCAAGTTTGATATCTTAATACGACGAAGTCGCAAAATATTCAGTATATATATACATATATACTTTTCAAAATCTTTGAAATCCTCTGACATGTATAATATACATAAAGTTCCAATTTATAACTGTATAAAAATATTGTTGCAAGGTGATCTCATATATCTAACCTTGCCTCAACATTTTTCTGAAAATCTTTGTCATGCATAAGATAATCATTAACTAGATATAAGTTGAAAAGATGAAGTTACAAGATACTCCAATATACTTATATCTTTTCTGAATACTACTTGAACTACCACCATTCAAGCTATAATCAGTTTCAAAGTTCATCACATAGATGAGACTACAAGATAAGACTTGAATAGATTCAATCTTTAAAATATCATTCAAAAGAAATGAAGTTACGAGATACTTCATTAAGTCCCGATATATATATATACACCTATATATATCTCATACTTTCCTTGAAAACTTCTGTTATGAAAAGTATAAACAGAGTTGTAATACCCAATGAATTTGGAAAGAAGAAAAACTTTGGCATAAACTCGAAATCTTGGTGATCAGGCAAAGATACCCATTAAGTAACCTTTTCTACTAGTAGATAGATGAATCCCCCACCGGTCATCACCCTGGCCGTATTAGGACCTTGTGCTGGACCGCCACCCGGCCTCTTACGCGTTGATGGACTGCCACCCAGCCACTTACACTTTGATAGACCGTACCACGGCCTGTCGCTTATGCCGACTCATTTAGAAGGACTTACTTCCCGAATGTTGGTATTATGCAGTTTATAACAATTGAATTAACAATGAGATAGAAAGATTATGACACAAGAATGCATATATATATATATCATGCTCTAATATATCGCAAGATTTTTTAATAACAATCATGCACTTATCACAAGATAATGCATATACATATTTACATCACAATTACAGTATAACGGGTAGAAAACTTGCCTGAGTGTTCCGGGGTAGACTTAAGCTTAGAGTGGGTCCCGTAACCTATGAACAACAACATAAGCCGGAATTAGACCACGGTCGCTTAAGAAACTAGTCAAAACTTACTCATACCCTAACAGTCGCTTATGGTCGCTTATACGCTTAACGATTTGCGTTAATCGCTCACGTACCCTCGGCTCCACTAATTTTAATAAATTAACCATTACGAATTTTAAGGCGACTCTTTCGAGAATACTCTACCAACTGACCAAATAATCTTACATAATCGTTTCGTGCTTCAATTAGTCATTTACCTTAATCAAGGTTTCAAAGTAAAGCGAGGGTTAATGGTTTGCTCGCGAAACGCCATTACATAAAATGGTCGTTTCTCCTAAACCGTACATCGGATCTAAGCAAACCACATACCAAAACGAAGCTTACAACACGATCTAGTTAAACATGGAAAGGTTACTGATTGGTCAGTGAGTTTCTGCCCCAAACACTAAGTACAAACAGTTGTGATAGGGAATAAAATAAACCCTGATTGCGTAATTAATATCGCATTAATTGTATTGACATTGGGCTGACAGTTAAGCCCATTAGAAGAGGCCCAAGACCCTGATTATTAATTAATTTCGTAATTAATTAATAAGGAAAAAATCAGCTATTAAGAAGAGTCCCAATAAGGATATAAATCCTAGTAGATTAGCCTCCAAGGGACCTAAAAGGATAAGGAATCAGTTTCCTACCACTTAGGACTCCAAAGTCCATTCTAATTCTGAGACTTGCCCACCAAGTCTCCTAACCCAACTCCAATTCGAGGACTCCCAACATCTATATAAGAGGCCTCACCCCACCGATCAGAACTACCTTTTAGACTTAGTCTTTGGAGGACATGAAAGTCACTACGTCCTTGGTGAGCCCTCGCTGCCATAGCCCCGAGGGCAAGTATCACCAAGAACTATGCTTTTTGGCTTGATTCTCTAATTCACAGAGATATGTAGGCATCTCATAAAGGCAGAGTTAAGCTACGAAACACGAGAGCAACCACTAAAGGCCTTGAGCTCCTGAACCTTAGTAATAAATACAGCAAATAATAACCTTAGTTTTTTATCCATAACATTTGGCGCCGTATGTGGGAAAGCACAACAACAACCATGGCGAAAATACGGAGAACGGTTAGAGTTCTTGAAGGAGGAACACCAACGGGGACAACCCAAGTGATTTCATCAACTGTGGAGGTACCTCCTCATTCGACTTATGCATCCACACAAGGAGAAGCCCAGATAGGGGCAACTGGACCTCAGCCACAAGGGACGATTCCCTCGGCTACTCAAGGTACGAATCCCCAAGTTCAACAACTACATGCACCTGTGAATTCTCGACCCATTGGGTACGAGTATTCAACTGTTGTGACTACTAACCCCCCTTATAGGATGCCCCTTTACCCCGAGGTTGGGGGAAGTGGACATGCTGGACTGAGTGAAGCACGGGGGCGATCTCCCCCTACATACTAGGTTTGGCTCCTATCCATGAGGATCAGAAATTTTCTGGTCCTTACACTGAGAGAGACTTCGAATCTTCGGATGATGAAGTAGCCCCAAGAAGGAGATGTGCTGGCAAAGAGCCGATGGCTGATGGTAGCCAACGTCCTAAGAGCACCCAAGGGATGAATGCCCAAGAAGTGCAGGAAAGGATCAGGGCTCACGAGGCTGAGATTCAAAGGCTGAGGCGTGACTTGGAGGTGCACCAGTCCACCAGACCCCCAGTACCTCCTAGGGGGAGAAATCCTCCTCCCGTCATAGACCTGGATGGTCCAGTACAGAGAAGGGCTGTTGTCCCAAGGGCTGATCCAAGCAATCTTCTTCCTCTTGGAGATCCTGATGATCCTACTCCGCCCTTCACTGAAGAAATAATGAATGCCCATATCTCAAGGAAGTTCAAGATGCCAACTATCAAAGCTTATGATGGCACGGGTCCCGCTAATCATGTTAGGACATTCTCTAATGCACTGCTGTTGCAGCCCGTGAATGATGCTATTAAGTGTCGGGCCTTTCCTCAAACCCTGTCGGGTATGGCTCAAAGGTGGTATAGTCGTTTTCCCCCGAACTCTATTGGGTCGTTCAGAGAATTAAGTCAGGCTTTTATTAAGCAAATCATCAGCGGGAGAGTACATGAGAAAAGTTCAGCATCTCTTATGAGCATTGTGCAGGGAACAAAGGAATCCTTGAGAGACTACCTGAATCGTTTCACAAAGGAGACTTTAAAAGTCCCAGACCTTAATGATAAGGTAGCCATGATAGCACTGCAACAAGGAACTAGGGATGACTTTTTCAAGATGTCCTTAGCCAAACGCCCCCCTGAAAGCATGTTGCAGCTCCAAGATAGGGCCGAGAAGTACATCAAGGTGGAAGAGAGCATGAGGAAGACCATAGTGAGTAATGAGCCCAATGGAGGCAAGAAGCGGAAAACTGATCCGGAGTATATCGCTAAGGACAAGTATCCTAGAATCAAGCAAAACACTGATTCAAACCCCAAGAAGGGAGGACCTGGGCAAAAGTTCACTGAATATGCTAAGTTGAATGCTCCTAGAAGCCAGATCTTGATGGAAATCGAGAAAGATAGAGATATTCGTTGGCCTAAGCCCTTGAAGGCTGATCCTGCAAAGCTAGATAAAAGCAAGTATTGCAGATTTCACAAAGATGTTGGTCATGACACCGATGAGTGTAGATAGCTGAAAGATGAAATTGAGTTCCTCATTCGAAAAGAGAGGTTGAACAAGTACACTGGAGATGGAGGGGATAGAAGCAGCAATGTGAGATGAAACTTTGATGACCGAAGGAGAGATCAAGAAGATCAGGGGTGAAATCCCCAACCTAGGGGACCGGTGATAAATACAATCTTCAGAGGACCGCGCCCCTGAGGACCTGTGATCAACACAGTTTTTGGAGGACCAACTGCTGCTGGGTTATCCAAGAACTCCAGGAAAGCATATGCTCGAGAAGTTATGCATATTGTTGGGGAAGCCCCGAAGAAGGCCAGGACAGAAGTAACAATGTCTTTTGATGATGCCGATCTGGAGGGTGTGAAATTTCCCCATGACGACCCGTTGGTCATAAACCCGATTATAGGGAACAGCCCAGTGAGAAGGGTCCTTGTGGATAATGGTGCTTCAGTGGATATCTTGCTCCATGACACCTTTTTGAGGATGGGATATAATGACTCCCAATTGACCCCGACTGACATGCCAATATATGGGTTTGCGGGAGTGGAGTGCCCCGTAGAAGGGATAATCAAGTTGCCAACAACCATAGGACAGGAACCAAGGCAAGCAACTCAGATGTTGGACTTCGTGGTGGTGAAGGCTAGTTCGACTTACAACGCTATCATGGGAAGAACAGGGATACACGCCTTCAAGGCAGTCCCTTCTTCCTACCATTCAGTTATGAAGTTTCCCACCCGGGATGGGATCGGAGAAAAGAGAGGAGATCAAAAAATGGCTAGAAGCTGTTATGTGGCCTCTTTGAGGGCAGATGGAGTTGGGGGGCAGGTTCTTCCTATTGAAGATCTAGATATCCGAGAGAATGATGAGAAAAGAGGAAAGCCAGCAGAAGACTTGGTTTTAATTCCTTTAGCCCCCGAAGATCCTGAGAAGGTGACTTTTATTGGAGCCATGCTCGAGGAGCCCCTTAGAAGGGAAGTTGGTGAAATTTTTGCAAGAAAATAGTGATGTATTTGCATAGTCAGCAGCTGATATGCCAGGCATAGACCCAGAACTGATTACTCACAAGCTGAATATGGACCCAAATCGGAAGACAGTGAAACAAAAGAAGAAAAGTTTTGCTCCAGAAAGGAAAGAAGCTATAAAACAGGAAGTGGAAAAGCTCTTGGAGGCTGGTTTCATTGAGGAGATTCAATTTCCAGAGTGGTTAGCAAACCCTGTAATGGTGAAGAAGGCCAATGGAAAATGGAGGTTGTGTATGGACTTCACAGATCTAAATGATGCATGTCCTAAGGACTGTTTCCCGTTACAAAGGATCGATACTTTAATTGATGCCACTGCTGGGCATGAAATGCTGAGCTTCATGGATGGATTTAGTGGATACAATCAGATCAAGATGCACAAGGATGACATTCCAAAGGTATCATTCATCACTGACTTTGGTGTTTATTGTTATCTAGTTATGGCATTTGGTCTTAAGAATGCAGGAGCCACCTATCAAAGGTTGGTAAATAAAATTTTTAAGAATCTTATTTGCAAGACTATGAAAGTTTATGTCGATGACATGTTAGTCAAGAGTCTAGTAAAGACTGACCATATAACCCATTTGAGGAAAGCTTTTGAGGTCCTGAGGTACCACAAGATGATGTTAAATCCTACAAAGTGTGCTTTCGGAGTAGGGTCTGGAAATTTTTTGGGATTGATGGTCTCCAAGAGAGGGATCGAGGCTAACCCCGATAAAATAAAGGCAATCCTGGACATGGTACCTGTAATAACCCCAAATTTTTGGAAATTTTTGAAACCCTTATGAATAGTGTTTTTGCTGAATGAGAAAATTTTTCATGCCACACTATGTAGGGGTTCTGATATGGATATTCTGAGATTTTATTAGTACTCTATATGGTATATAAGTGTATGCAAAGATCGTCAGAATCCAATTCCGAACACTTTGATTTTTCCCGGAAATCTAATAGATACGGAAAGAATTGAGTATAAGGTAACAAGATAAAAAGGATTTAAATTAAAGGATTATAATAGAGGATCATAAAAAGGAATATAATGTATTGAGAAAGGTTAAGGGAACCTAAGTAATAAGATCCCGGGTATGATCCCTCAAACGATAAACGAAAACGAAAGTTAAGCGAACCGTATAACAGATCAGCGGTCATTAGGCAAACAATTAGGAAGTTAATCAAAGGGATTAGAGAGGATGATGTCACCCAACCAATGAGAAGAGGACAAGGAGGGGAGGATGACATCATGAGGATGACACAAGCATGACATGGGAAGGAAGGAGGTGTGGTTGAATGAGAACCACACAAAGTCCAAGATTAATTAGGTAATTAACTAAAACAAAAAAACAAAACCAAAGCAACCATGCCAAGCAAATCATTTTCATCAAAACACAAAAAAATCTCTCTTTCTTCTTCATGCTCTCGGCTTCTTTCTTAAAAAATGAAGATCCAAGCTCCACCACTTACTATTTAGCAAGGTAATTATCTAAGCTTCCCCATGGATAGTTACATACTTTCTATAAGTTTAAGCTTCTAATTCCAAGCCAATCTTTTTCTATAAATCATGAAAGAAGATGGTGAATAGTGTTTTTCAAGAACTAAAATTTGTGTTCTTGAAGTTTTGTTTAGATTAAGCTTGGATAAGGACTTTAAGGGTGATTGCAAGCCATTCTCTTGATTCTCCACTCTCCAAGGAAGGTATAAACTACAAACCCTAGCTTTAGTTTTGAGTAATTAGGATTGAATATGATTGATATAGTATATGTGAAGCATGATGCTTGATTGTTTGAAGTTTGGTTGAGTTTGTAGAGATTAGTTGGTTTTGTGGTATTGGTGGAGTTGTAAATCTTGATAATTAGTTAAAGAACCTAAGTAAAGCTTTTAGTTCATGTGGGGAATAAGTATAAATGGTTAATGTGGATTTGTTGGGGCTGTTATGATGTGGTTTGGATGGATGTTGGTTGTATGATTGATTTGGGGTTGAATTGTGGTTGGTTTTGAATGGTTTAAATTTGGGAAATCACATAAACATAGCCGTCGTAACGTCCGATTTTCTTTAGACTGTTTTTGTGCATAACATTAGGACCCGAGAACCCCCTGCTAGATTATGACCATTGCCATGTCTAGATAGCTCGTGTTACGAGCTTCGTTTTGATATATAGTTCGTTCGATTCCGAAGCACGGTTTAGGAGAAACGACCGTTTCAAGTAACGGCGTTTCGCGAACGAAACTTTTCCCCTCGCCTTACTTTGAAACATAGGTTAAAGACCAAAAAGGGTTAATTAATGTATGAAACAATTATGGTAAGAGTGTTAGGCAGTTGGTAAGACACTCGCGAAGGAATCGCTTTAAAACTCATAATGGTTAATTTATTAAAAATGGTGGGGCTGAGGGTACTCGAGTGACTTAAGAGAATCAGTAAGCGCAAAACGAGCGTTAGAGTCTGAGTTGGTTAGAGTATAGATTTACAAGTGACTTTGGTTTAACTCCAACTTACTTGTTGTTTATAGGTTACCAGACTCGTCCCGAGCCATTCGTAACCCCCAGTCGCTCAGGCAAGTTTTCTACCCGTTATACTGTTGTTGTGATGTATGTATGTATATACATTATCTTGCAGTAGATGCATGTTGGTTAATTAGCAAATGTTGCGATATATTGTAGCATGTTATATGGTACATATGCATGCATGTTTCGTATTCTTGCCATATATATATCTGTTGGTTCAGTTGATAATACCTATGCTAGAGGATAGCTGTAATTTGCATATACCCTTATTATAGGGACCCAAAAGATGAAAACATTTTCTAAAACCGGGAGTCGAGGATCCCGAGTAGATTTTATATATATATATTTATATATATATATGGCTATAGTTTTCAAAACTATTAATCGAATAAGGGTTATTCGATAACTTTATATTATTTATTGAATATTATTTGGAATATTATTCGAGGGCTTATGACTCCTTTATATTATTATTGAATATTACTTGGATATTCATTCGAGGATGTATGACTCCTTTATTTTATGAATATTATTTATAATATTCATTCGAGGTATTATGACTCTGCTTATTACTAAAATATATTCTTTATTTTATTAAAGAATAAGGTGTCAATAATCAAACTTATTTTCGATTATTCAAATAAAGATAGTACTTTCATATAAGTATATCTTTGGTTATTTAATATCCATTTCAAGTATAAGTTTTAATACTTCTACTTCGATTATTTTTATAAGGATTATCTTTATGAGAATATTATTTAAATAATAATATTCAGACATTTTCTAAATATATTGGGACTGATTTACTTCATTAAATCAGCGTTACTCCAAACACTCTTTAAAGTGTTTTCGAGTCTTCAAAATGATTTTTAAAAGTTAGAGCGGATCCCAAAACTCATTTTTTTATATTTAAGATCTTCTTTTTAAAAAAAAGGGGGATTTAAATACTCGCTCAAAACCTGAGGGATCCGGCTCTATGGTGTATCTTATATTCGCAACAAGGTTGCAGTTTTGGTAAATGAATTGATTACTTACCCAACGTTCGGGAAGTAAGTCCATCTATTGAGTCGGCATAAGCAACATGGGCTCAGTGGGCGTCCATGATAGTGTAAGTGGCTCAGTGGGAGTCCATCAAATGCATAAGTGGCTGAGTGGCAGTCCAGCATAAGGTCCTATTGCGACCAGGGTGATGACCAGTGGGGAATTCGTCCATCTACTAGTAGAAAAGGTTACTTATTGGTATCTTTGCCTAATCAGCAAGATATCAGGTTTATGCCAAAATTCTTTTCCTTTCCAAAATTCATTGGATGTTTCAAACTCTGTTCATACTTTACATGACAGAGGTTTTCAGGAAGTGTATAAAGAAGATGTATATGTGGATATATATATATATATATTAGAACTTAATGAAGTATATCATAACTTCATTTCCTTTAATAATATTTCAAAGATTTAATCTATTCAAATCTTGTCTTGTAGTCTCATCTATGTGATGAACTTTTGAAACTGATTATAACTTGAACGGGGGTAGTTCAAGTAGTATTTGGGAAAGATATAAGTATTTTGGGGTATCTTGTAACTTCATCTTTTAAACTTATATCTCATTAATAATTGTCTTATGAATGACAAAGATTTTCAGAAAAACGTTGAGACAAGGTTAGATATATGAGATCACCTTGCAACGATATTTTTATACAGTTATAAACTGGAACTTTGTGTATATTATGCATGGAAGAGGACTTCCAATATTTTGAAAAGTATATATGTATATATATATACTGAATATTTTGCGACTTCATCGCATTAAGATATCAACTTGGTTCATTTCTTTTGGCCAAGACTTTCATGAGTACTATGAGAATGCTCATATATATTGTAAATCATTATTCATATTATTTTGGTGGGCTTGCTGCTCACCCTTGCTTTCTTCTTTCATCACACAACATCAGATAGACAAGATGAACCAGAACAAGCTCCCGATTCGCAAGAGGTTAGAAAACGTTCGGCAGTCTTCTGGAAGCGTTGATGCTGCTGTAGGTGAGGTAGGGACTACCAATAGGCTAGGCTTTCAACTTTTGATGTACCAGATTTATGTATATTTATGAATTGTAATAATGGCAAAGAAAATGTAAATTTATTCAGAAAACCTTTTAAGGTGTATTGGCAGATAATTGTGAAATAAAATGACTTGTGATTATTTTTTTGGATGTTCATCTCTGAGACTATAACGTGTGGTGTGTATGTTTATTGTGGGGTCACAGTACAGAGTAGTTGATTAATTATTAAGATTGGGTGTTTTTAAGGGAAATGGAACCCGTGACAACCCGGATCCCCGACCCCGGATTTGGGGGTGTTACAGTACCACCAAAAACTGTCAAGGATGTTCAGAAGCTCACAGGAAGGGTTGCTGCGCTGGGACGATTCATCTCTAAGTCAGGAGACAAGTGCTTGTCATTCTTCAAGTTACTAAAGAACATTAAGGACTTTGTATGGAATGAGGAAAACCAGAAGGCATTCGAGGAATTAAAGAAATATATGGCCCAGGCCCCGTTGTTGGCCAAGCCAGCTTTGAATGAAGTTTTATTCTTGTACTTAGCTGTTTCAGAGAGTGCCTTGAGCGCTGTATTGGTTAAGGAGGAACAGAAAATCCAGAAACCTGTATACTATGTTAGCAAAATTCTTCATGGTGCTGAGTTGAATTATTCAACTATTGAGAAATTTGCTCTAGCCTTGGTAATGGCTTCAAGAAAGTTACGACCTTACTTTCAGGCTCATCAAATTGAGGTGCTAACGAATCAGCCCCTGAGAAATATCATTCATAGTCCCAAGGGTAGTGGGAGATTGATCAAGTGGGCAATAGAGCTGGGAGAGTTCGACATTAAGTATAAGCCACGAACGGAAATAAAAGCCCAGGCATTAGCTGACTTCGTGGTGGAATGTACCATACCCAACCAAGAAGTCGGGGGCAGGAAGATAACATACCTCAAGACAAGGAAGTTGATAAGGGCGATAAAGAGAAGGTTAATAAGAAAAAAGAATACTGGGTTCTCTATTTTGATGGAGCATCAAAAACGAATTCAAGTGGAGCAGGTTTGGTTTTACAAAGCCCTGATGGGTTCTTAATTGAGTATGCCATGAAGTTAGACTTCCCAACCACAAATAATGAGGAAAAATATGAAGCTCTGATAGCCGGTCTTGGCTTAGCAGGGACATTTAGAGTCAAGAACTTAAAAGTCTGTGGAGACTCGAAGTTGGTCATATCCCAGGTGAAGGGAGAGTTTGAGGCAAGGGATGATACGATGGCTAAGTATGTCCGCCTAGTAAGGGCCGTGATGACCCAATTCGATGAATGCCATGTTGAGCACATTCCAAGGGAGGAAAAGGCTAAGGCAGATGCATTGTCAAAGTATGCTTCATCTGAGATGGAAGAAAGTTCTGGAACTGTATACTATCGCGTTTTGAAAACACGGAGCATTGATGTTAAGCTTGTGGCTCCTATAGGCCTGGGGACATCATGGATTGATCCCATTAAGGCTCACATTCAAACCGGTTGGTTACCAAACGATGCTACTGAAGCACGAAAATTGGTTGTTCGAGCACTAAGATACTCTTTGATAGATGGAATTCTGTATAAAAGATCTTTCGTGGTTCCCTACTTAAGGTGTCTCAGGCCCGATGTGTGGCGCCCTCCAAACCCAGGTCAAAAGTTTGGGGTCCACACACACACCTTATTTATAACCTGCTTATAATAATAATAAAGATAATAATAATATGAAATGACCCTATTTACCAACTACCACGGATCGCAACAGGTTAAAGTATGCACACAAGCCACACATCTACTTATATTACATACCGTTCAAATCCCAACTATTCCAAACTCAAAACTGAGTATTAAACATTATTACAAACTTTTACAGACTTAAATTATCCCAAAAGAAGCCTACTAGCTTAGCTCGATCAACCTGAACCCCTAGCTCTCGCGCTGGACTGGGGATCTGCGGTACCAACTGGTTCCTTCTTAACTGGAAAAGAACAGAAACAATATCGCACAAATGAGCTAACTAGCTTAGAAAGTCACAATGACAAAACTGAGAATAATGATCATCAAGTGAACATGATTAGGATATCAAGTGAACAATGGATTATGATTTAGAATTGGATATTATACTTATATTTTAAAAACCAAGGTTAGGCTGCTGATCAGTCATGCACTAACCCTGAGCAAAGCACACAGTACTGCTCTAACTACTGGATTCAAGGCACACATTGGCCTAACTTGACCATTATATGGTCTAACCACGAATCTGGTCCACAATTTTATAAAAACAATCCAATTCTAATATAATAACAGAATAAGCAATAATAAACAATAACAGAATCATTAACAACAATGAGTGTTTAACAATGAAAGGGTTTCAACCCTTGTAAGGATAAATAAGGAAATTTTAGAGCTTGAATGTTGGGTAATGAAAGAATTGGATAACAAAGGAATCAACGTTTCAGGGTTTCAAAGATTTGGGCTTTCAAAGCATAAAATACAATGGTTTGAAGGTATAAGCAATCTGGTTCCGTGTTTAATATTTAATGTGTATGTATTTGTGGAGTAATATTGTATACTTGAGGTTCGTGTTTGGGTATACAACAATCAATGGTATAGAAAGAATAAGGTTCATGGCTCAAGAACAATAACTGGAATCAGAGTTTGGGTTTCAGTGCTTCAAAGCACTTGCAATATCAACACGACTATCAAATACTACAATATCTCAAGAAAGTTCAGAACACTTGCCTGATATTAGCTTACTACACTGCACTCGCTTCCAATCACAACCGTCTTACTCCTCAACTACCTGTTTCCCTTTCCTACGCCTTGCCTCTTCTTTGATTCTGCAGGTATATGGATTATAGATTCTGATAGAGCTTTTCAAGACCTTCAAATCCAGTACTCGAGCTTTTCAAACAAAGATCAATAACACCTTCAATAGTTGATTTGATTCTTGGAACAGTTTATGAATATATGATTTTTCTCTGTAAAATTATATATTTATCTGTCTGCAAATAATTTTGATACGAAATAAAATACGGTAGAAGGCTATTTATATTTATGGAAAATTAGTATCCCGTTGGATCAAAACGGTACGTTTATTTATAAAAACTGATCCAAACGGTATCGGTTTTCGGGATAATTATCCAAACCAGTACAATTTGTACTGCGGTCTTGTCTCAGCGCCTGGTTACACGTATTACGAAGTGATAATTGGGATAGTTTAATAAAAAGCTCCCGTTTATCGAAAATACGGGTTTTATTGATTTACCGAAACGAATATTGTATCGAAAATGTTGCGCCGGGACCCGCGCAGAACAAACCGTACGCCGGATCGAAAAAGTCGAAACATGGAATATGCTCGGAATATTACAATTAGGTTAGGAAGGAGTTCTCGGAAGAGTTTCGGGTTCCAAAAACGTAACAACGGGTGATGTCGGTTGGTTCCCGTTTTTATAAAATAGGTTTTAAATACCCGGAAAAAGATTTTATAAATTTCATATGATTCTTATAAATCCATAAATCAACATAAAAATAATTAGGAAGATATGACAATTATCTATATTTTATTTTGGACATATAAAAATTAAAATACTCAATTAATATTATTTTTGAATATCCAAGTACAGATAACACTTAACAATTAAGTCACAGAATAGATACTGAACACACATAATAATTATTTCATAGCAAAAATAATTACACGATATATCCCGGATATTACACGATGAGGCTCGCTTGGCTCTTGAAGAAGTACATGAAGGCATATGTGGGCAACACTTGAGGGGTAGGGACTTGGCTCATAAGGTAACTCGTTTAGGCTTCTATAGGCCAGAAATGATGGCTGATGTCAAAGAATATGTGAAAAAATGTGACCGCTGTCAGAAGCACACACCAGTTGTTAGACAACCCCCCGAGATGCTGACCTCTATCAACTCGCCCATCCCCTTTGCTATGTGGGGAATGGATATACTAGGGCCTTTCCCCATGGCCACGACACAAAGAAAGTTTCTGATTGTAGACATTGATTATTTCACCAAGTGGATTGAAGCCAAACCCTTGGCCAAGATCACAACTAAACAGGTTGCACAATTCCTGTGGGAAAGTATTATGTGCCGGTATGGAATGCCCCGCATCCTAGTCACTGACAATGGAACACAGTTCAACAACGAGGAATTCAAGAAGTATTGTGAGGAAAATAAAATTGAGTTGCGATTCACCTCTGTGGCTCACCTGCAAGCCAATGGGCAAGCGGAAGTGGCAAATCGAATAATCCTGGATGGACTAAAGAAGAGGATCGAGAAGTCAAGGAATAACTGGGTGGATGAAATACTCCCCATACTATGGGCCTATAGGACTTCCTGTAGAGTCACGACTAGAGCAACTCCCTTCATGTTAGCATATGGTGCAGAAGCATTTGTTCCTGTAGAGATATCACATTCCTCCCCCAAGATTCAAGCTTTCAATGCTGAGGAAAATGAAGAAGGGCAAAGGTTAGCCTGGATCTAATTGATGAAGTATGAGATGAGGCACATGCGAAGATAGTGGAATATCAGAAAAAAGCTTCGTTCTACTACAACCTAAGGGTTAAAAAAGGTTCTTCAAACAAGGTGACTTAGTCTTGAGGAAAGTGGAAGCTTCTGGCGTAGGGCAGAAAGGTAAAATTGCCCCAAATTGGGAAGGGCCGTACAAAGTCAAGAGCGTTCAGGGTAGAGGAACCTACAAGCTGGAGACTATGGATGGTTTTGAAGTCCCGAGAACTTGGCATGCCCAAAACCTGAAGGTTTACTATGTGTAGAACAGTTAAAGTACGATTCTCACTTGTCAGTGTGACAAGTAGGTTTAAAAGCACCTTGAAGCTTTGTTTGCTTAGGATTTACATGTTTTAGTTTGAGGATTATTATGACTTGTGTAAGGGATGAATCCCAAGAGTTTTCATAAACTTGTTTTAGAACTGTTTGGTTCATACCATATATGGTTGAGTTTGCTTATCTATTTTAGTACAAGTACGAGGAAAAATAAGGGAAAGCTATGAAACTAACTCCTATAAAATAGTACAAGTACTTGAAAGAAATAGTAGAAAAAGCAAACAAAGCCATGCAAGGCCTAAACACTGAAGATGTTCAAGTCCATGAAGGCCCGCAAGTAGATAAAAGCCACACACGGCAAACAAAGCCATGCAAGGCCTAAACACTGAAGAACAATCTATAGTCCAAAATCAGATGATTGGCCAATAATGGAAACTTCAGAAACAACCCAAAGGTTAGGAAAGCCCTGCAAATTTACCATATCCGGGTAAGAGCTATGAACAGAGCCAAGGGACATATTAACGGAGCGCACCTCATCATCATGGGTGTCCATCATCTTGAATAAGTCTTCCGACCGTCGATAAACTCTAAGAGAGCCCTAGAATCCCAGTTCTGAAGCTTTCTCTCAAGTTTTTTCATCAAATGCCTCCAAGGCCATGTGCTCCCTCCTTCATTTTGCACTCCTAGTGAAAGAAGCTGCGAAGTAGGCGTTGGCCAAATAAGAAAAAGATATTAGAAAGCTAACTTCATGAAATGTATATGGTCAATTGAAGTCTACATTACAAACTCCAGTAGACCGACCTCCAAGAGATGCCTTAAGCCAGCCAGGCTCCTCCTTTAATTTGTGAAGTATTGAAAGTTCTAAAAAGAACAGATGTACCAAATACAAAGCATGATCCCCGCACATCCCCGCCTCAGGAAGCTGTTCGCCTAATTGAAACAAACTTAACCAATGGAAAAATAAGAGGGGTTAGGCCAGCTTTAACAAGGTTCCTTTGAATTATGAGGACCCATCAAGAACACGAACGTGATAGTTTATGTTCTAGGTCCATCGAGACATGTTGTCCTAGAAAGCAAAAATGTTTCCCCTTGACCGACTAGAGGAGGCCGAGTAGCCATTGAGAATATTGATGTTCAAGAACTTCCATAAAATAGGATCCCGAAGGGCCAATAAGCTCTAGATATTAAGGTTACGGCCGACCAGGGCCTCAAGGGTTTGGTCTCTATGGCCGATTAAGAGTCCTTAAAGCTGACTCCTCCACATGAAGGGTTAGGCCGACTAGGACGTCCTCGAAGGAACGTCTACAGACGTTCGGAACTGATAGAGATGGCCCCTAAGAGAAGGTTTCAAGAAAACCATGAACTAGAGCCAATAGATGCTCTTAATGAAGACAAGAACTTCCACGGAAATAAGTTTCATGAAGACTAGAACCCTTACGGAGGGAAATAAGCTTCATGAAGAGTAAGAACTCACGGAGGTGAGATTCTGGCCTACCAAGAGTCCATGAGAATAAGTTTTGTGAAGAGAAGAACATCCATGAGAACAAGTTCCGCGAAGGCTAAAGAGTTCATAAGAACAAATTTTGTGAAAACTAGGACATCCACGAAAACAAGTTTCATGAAGAATAGAACGTTCACTAGAAAACGATCAGAAAATTCTGGCTGAAGCTAAACACAAATCGATAGTCTTAAGGGACGATTATGTTAATCACCATGATAAGAGGCCCTTCTGAAATGTCCTCAAAGATTCTTAACGATTTCTTTTGATCCTTAATGGATTTGGAAATATAGAGCCCCAAAACGAGGCCTAATCCAAAAAGGATTTGGAAAAGTAAAGGCCAGAAACGAGGCCCGAATCCAAATAGGATTTGGAAAAATTAGCCCAAGAATAAGCCCAATCCAAAGACCATAGATCAGGATTGAGGTCAAATTTGAGGTCGTGAATTCTATTCGAATTCTTTCGAACAGACACCCAAAAATTACGGTTAAAAAAGACCAGGATTGAGGTCGAAGTCCAGACCAGGATTGAGGTCGAAAGTCCAGACCAGGATTGAGGTCGAAGTCCGGACCAGGATTGAGGTCGAAGTCTAGGTAAATAAGACCAGGATCGAGGTTGAATTCCTGAATCAAGCACAATATTTTTTGAGAACAAGGCCAGAATTTTGACCAAAATCCAGGACAAGGGTCCGACTAGGATCCTGGTCAAAATCCAGGTCGTAAATCCTAGTCGAAACCTTACGACCAGGAAACAAATAAGCACAAAAATTTCGACTAAAATCCAGGTCAAGGATTCGACTAGGATCCTGGTCGAAATCCAGGTCGTAAATTCTAGTCGAAACCTTACGACCAGGAAACAAAGAAGGACATAGATTTCGACCAAAATCCAGGTCAAAGGCTCGACTAGGATCCTGGTCAAAATCCAGGTCATGGATCCTAGTCGAAATCCTTTGATCAGGATTGAAATGCTGCCCCAAAATTCGACTAGGATTCAGGTCAAAATTTCGACTAGGATCCTGGTCGAAAAAGGGCTGAAAATTTCAGAAAAATCTCAGAAAAATTAGGGAAAATTTGAAAATAATTTCAAAAATTATTTTTGATAAAATATTCTTCAAATATTAAAGAAGTAATATCTATGAGTATTAGAATATTCTTGAAAATTAGGAGAAAAATCCCAGAAATTAAGGGAAAATTCCTGAAAAATACCAGAAAATTCCTAAAGAAAGGGAAAAAGGTAAGAAAATGATAGGGAAGTTCTAAAAAACAACCCTAAATCTGTGTACAAGGCAAATCATTATAAATGTGTAGATCGCTCCACACTTTACGCCAAAACGATACCCTGTAAGGGAACGAATAAACTTAACTTATGCGAAATCTTTTACTGTTTCCCAGAAGTTGGGGGGAAAATGATAGGGAATAAAATAAACCATGATTGCATAATTAATATCGCATTAATTGTATTGACATTGGGCTGACAGTTAAGCCCATTAGAAGAGGCCCAAGACCCTGATTATTAATTAATTTTGTAATTAATTAATAAGGGAAAAATCAGCTATTAAGAAGAGTCCCAATAAGGTTATAAATCCTAGTAGATTAGCCTCCAAGGGACCTAAAAGGATAAGGAATCAGTTTCCTACCACTTAGGACTCCAAAGTCCATTCTAATTCTGAGACTTGCCCACCAAGTCTCCTAACCCAAGTCCAATTCGAGGACTCCCAACATCTATATAAGGGGCCTCACCCCACCGATCAGAACTACATTTTAGACTTAGTCCTTGGAGGACATGAAAGTCACTACGTCCTTGGTGAGCCCTCGCCGCCATAGCCCGAAGGGCAAGTATCACCAAGAACTACATTTTTTGGATTGATTCTCTAATTCACAGTGATACGTAGGCATCTCGTAAAGGCAGAGTTAAGCTACAAAACACGAGAGCGGCCATTAAAGGCCTTGAGCTCCCGAACCTTGGTAATAAATACAGCAAATAATAACCTCAGTTTTTTATCCATAACAAGTTGAATGAAAATGGGCATTACGACGGCTATATTTACGCGATTACCAATTTTTACCAAATCAATTCAATTTATCATCAATCTAACAATCCAACCAAAACCAATCCACCATTCATTCACCAATAACATACCATAACCTAATCCACCAATTTCTAAGTTAAATATTCAAGATTCATAACTTTAATCACTTAAGCATAATCATGACTTACTAATGATAATAAACAAGCATAAACTCATCCAAATCATACTCATTTCCTAGCATACTCCCACAACTATCATAATATGCTTAAAACCATATTAAACCAACTGATTTCTAAGGGTTTAAGAGCTTTATACCTTTCTTGAAGAGTGGGGATTCACTTAGAAGCTTCAAGGAGTGCTTATATGGCCTTAGGAAGCTTGGATCTTCAATGGAACCTGAGAAAACCAAAACACAACTAACTTGGTTACTATTCACCCTCCACTAAAATGATTTGTTTGAGCTAGCAAACCTTGGATTCAACCACTCAAACTACTTGCTCTTCTTAGTTATGAAATATAGGATCCAAAGAAACAAACCTTGTAATTTTCCATGGAGTATAGCTTGTGTTTTGAATTTCTAATTCATCATTTTTATGAGAAATTCGAAGTGAAGAAGATAAAATGGGGAGGAGAAGCTTGCTTTGTTTTATTGATCTTTGTGCATAAAAATGCTTGGTTGATATCAATCCTTGGCTAAATATCTTGCAAATTGCTTGCATCATCTTGCCTACCTTATCATCTTGCCACTTATCCAATCCTCATGGTGTGATGATGTCACCTTCTGTTTTAACCACATATTTTAGCTTCTCTTGGAAGCTTCCTTCCCATTCTACTTGTATGTGCTTGTCTATTGGTCGTTTATTTGTTTTACGATTCGCTTAACTCTCGTTCTCATTGATCATTTGAGGGATCATATCCGGGATCTTATTATTTGGGTTTCCCTGAACCTTTATTAATATCTTATATTCCTTTAATGATCCTTTGCTATAATCCTTAAATAAAAATCCTTTTAATTATGTTACCTTGTACTTAATCCTTTCGGTATCTGGTGGATTTTTGGGAAAAACAAAAGTTTTCGAATCCAAATTCTAACGACCTTTACATACACTCATTTACTTTATGGAATACTAATACGATCTCAGAATTTCCATAACAGTACTCCTGTATAGTGTGGTTTGATAATTTTCCTTAATTGGCATCATCAACAAAAAGTTACTATTCATCAGGGTTTAAAATATTTCCAAAAATTGGGGTTATTACAGTCTCCCCTCCTTAAAGGGATTCTGTAATATCCGGGACATATCGTGTAATTATTTTTGTTGATAAATAACTATTATGTGATTATATTGTGATTTTTGGTTAATTATCTAATGATTGGTGTTGTTATATGGATGTTTATATGTAGTAAAGTATAAGTATGTTAATTTTATTATGTCCAGAATAAAATAAAGATAATTAAGGTATTTTTCTGATATTTTTTGGAGTGTTATATGATTTTATATTGATTTATGAATTTATTAATTATTTTCTGAATAATTACAAAATCATTTTCTAAAGCCGGGAATTGTCCAACCTCAACCGTTTTTACGTCTTTACAACCCAAAACTCTTCCGAAAACTCCTTCCTAACCTAATCTGGTAATTATATCTCGGTATAATGATTTGAATGAGCAGTTAGCAGGTCTGGATATTGAGGATGAGGAAAACACAGCGTTTACGTTCGAGGGGGAGGTAGAAGAAGAGGTTAACAAATACGACCTCTGTGTGTTGGGGAGTTTTTTGATAGAGAGAAATGTAAATGTTCGTGCTATAAAGACTAAGATGGCGGATATATGGCGCCCTGCAATGGGAATCAACATAAAGGAGATTGAACAAGGCATTTTCTTGTTTCAATTCTATCATAGAGAAGATATGCATTGGGTGTTAAGGGGTGGTCCGTGGTCTTTTGATGGTGCGATGTTGGTGTTGGAAGAAGTGAAAAAATGGGAGGAGCCATTGGAGGTCCCGTTGTGGCATTTGAATATGTGGGTGCAGGTCTTTGATTTGCCAACGGGGTTTATGTCGGAGGAAGTTGGAAAACAACTCGGTAATTTCTTCGGTGAATTCCTTGAATACGATCATAAAAACAACACGAGCATATGGCGTGAATGCATGCATATTAAGGTAAGATTAGATGTTCGTAAACCACTGAAACGTAAAAAGAAGATATTGAAGAGGAATGGCGCAGAAGTAATCGTCTCATGTAAGTACGAGCGCCTAGGTGATTTTTGTTTTACTTGTGGCATAATGTCGCATACGGAAAGGTATTACAGGAAATTCTTGTACCGAGAGAATGATAGTGAAATCAAGGAGTGGGGGAATTGGTTAAGGGCTCCGTCGAGAAGAGCTCCAGGTCCGGTAAAGAGCAAATGGTTGAGGGAGGATGGCGATACAGACTGGGAGAAATGACAGGGGAGAGTCAATGTTAGCAAAAAATCAGGGGAAAGCAGTTGTTTAGTTCCTGGAAATCAGCTTATTCGGATGAGTAAATCTCGCTCAGAGATACAGTCTGGTGCAACTGAATTATGTATATTTAATGGGGAAAACAAAAGCGCGGAAGTTAAGGATGGTAATTTAAATTCTAATTTTGATAATGGGCCAGGGGAGGATGAGTTGGATGGACTGCAGTTAGTGGAGAGAAAAAGAATGAGGGGAGGCCCAAGTAGCTATGAGGTGATGGATACTGAAGGAGGCCTTAAATATATAACAGGAGTATATACAAATAACAAAAACTCTGAGGTTGTTATTTCTGAAATGGATTTTTCAACTTCTTCTAAAACTGATTTGGCTAAGCTTGCTTTGCAAGCTAGCCAACAGCCATGAGTTGCTTAAGTTGGAACTGCCAAGGTATGGGGCCACCTTGGAAATTTCAGTTCCTTCAAGACGTAGTTCGTCAAGAAAGGCCTACGATAGTGTTTTTATGTGAAACTTTGAGTAATAAAGAAAGAATGGAGTGAGTTTGTACTAGACTTGGTTTTCAAGGGATGATTGTTGTAGAAGCTAATGGTCGAAGTGGGGGCTTATCTTTGCTGTGGAAAGAAACAAATCAGGTAGAACTTCTGAGTCTTTCGAAGTATCATATTGATGTTATAGTGAATGTTGCTGGTTTGCAGTCATGGAGATTAATAGGTTTCTATGGTGAACCGAATAGAAATATGAGAAGGAAAATGTGGGATTTGCTAAGAAATTTAGCAAGAGATTCTAACTTACCATGGTGTGTTATGGGTGATTGGAACAACATTGTAGCTCAAACAGACAAGAAAGGAGGAGCTTCATACCCTCAGTGGCTACTTGATGGGTTTAATGAAGTGCTTGCAGAAACAGGCTTAAATGACTTGGAGTTATACGGTCATCAGTATACGTGGGAAAAAGGGAGGGGCACTGAGGCTTGGTTAAAAATCAGACTAGACAGAGCAATGGCAACAGGAGATTGGTTTGAGTTATTTCCGTTGGCAAGATTGTACAACCTGGAAGGTACTCCTTCAGACCACAGTCCCATATTTATGATGCCAACAAACAGGAGTTCGATGGGGGGTAAAAAATGGTTTCGATTCGAGAATGCGTGGCTTACAGAGCCATTGTGTAAATACATTGTCACTGATACATGGGAGGCAGAAGGGGATGGTACCATATTGTAGAAGGTGAAAACCTGTAGAAAGAATCTGAGTTTATGGGGGAAAGAAATTACAGGATGTTTTGGTAAGAGAATTAAAGACTGTAAATTCAAACTTAAACAGTTGCGGAATAAACGAGTTGAGGAGTCGGTTCTTGAGTATAGAGAGTTAAAAAAATAGCTGTTTCTAATTCTTGATCAGAAAGAGATTTTTTGGCGTCAGAGGTCTAAACAATTATGGTTGCAAGCAGGGGATAAAAATACCAGATACTTTCATAGAGCATGTAACACTAGACGTCGAAATAATAGGATTCACAGGTTGCAAAATGAGGAGGGTGCTTGGGTTGATTGGCAGAATGGTTTGCAGAATCATATTACACAGTTTTATACAGACTTGTTTACAGGTGCTCATACGAACCACGTGGAGGTAATTGATGCTGTCTCTCAATCTATTTCACAGACTCATAACAGGGAGCTGTTACAGGAGGTTACCAAGGATGAAGTAAGTTTGGTGTTGTTTCAAATGCACCCAGACAAGGCGCCTGGTCCGGATGGCATGACTCCGGCTTTCTTTCAAAAACACTGGGAGATAGTAGGGGATGATATTGTGAAAATGGTCAGTCATTTTTTTTGCAGTGGTGAGATTTTGCAAGGTCTAAATGAAACAAACATTATTCTAATCCCAAAAAAGAAAAATCCTACTAAGGTGAGTGATCTTCGGCCTATTGCGTTGTGCAATGTTTTGATGAAGGTAATTACCAAGGTATTGGCTAATTGGATGAAAGACATGTTGGAGAAGGTGGTCTCTGAGTCACAAAGTGCTTTTATCCCGGGGCGACTAATTTCTGACAATATCATGGTTTCCTATGAAATAATGCACTACTTGAAGAAAAAGAAAATTGGAAAAGATTGATATATGGCGCTAAAACTTGATATGAGCAAGGCGTATGATCGGGTCGAGTGGGAGTTCTTGAAGGCTATTATGAGGAAGATGGGATTTTCTGATTGGTGGGTGCATTTAGTTTTGAAATGTGTGACTATAATATCTTATTCGATTGTGCATGGTGAGCATGAGATGGGGCCTATTTATCCAAGTTGAGGGATTAAACAAGGTGACCCCCTTTCACCTTATCTATTCATTATATGTGTTGAAGGCCTGTCTTCTTTGATTCGAAAATACGAAGCTAAGCAGTGGATTCGTGGGATCAAAATATGTCGGAAAGCTCCAACTATATCACATATGTTCTTCGCTGATGATAGTTATTTCTACTGTAAAGCTGGTACGGAAGAGGCTCAAAAAGTGCTGGAGCTATTGGAGGTCTATGAGCACGCTTCAGGACAGAAGGTGAACAAAACAAAATCATCTATATTTTTCAGTACAAATGTAATTCAATACAATAAGGAGGAATTTTTTTTTTTGATGCAAATGCCTAAGGCAAATGAGCACAGTACGTATTTGGGGCTACCTAATCTTCTGGATCGAAACAAATCTGTATTGCTAGGATATTTGAAAGAAAGAGTTAATGCAAAAATAAAAACCTGGGATGGTAAATGTATATCGCGTGGAGGAAAGGAAATTTTGGTTAAGTCTGTTGTTCAGGCATTGCCTTCTTATGCTATGAACGTGTTCTTACTTCCATTGGAAATTACCAGAGACATCGAAAAAAATATTTCCAAATTCTGGTGGAATTCATCACAGTCTAGTGCTTCGAAGATCAATTGGATGTCTTGGGAACGTATGGCGAAATATAAAACATCAGGAGGTATGGGCTTCAGAAATTTTAGAGATTTTAATATCGCAATGCTAGGAAAACAAGGTTGGCGTTTCATTACAAATCCTAGCAGCCTAGTCTTCGGGTTGTACAAGGCAAAATACTTTGCAGATACTGAGTTTATCCATGCCAAAGTTGGCAACAGCCCAAGTTTCATTTGGAGGAGTATAGTCGAAGCCAATCAACTGTTAATTGCAGGTATCAAATGGAGAATAGGACGGGGAGACAACATTCATGTTCTGGATCAACCTTGGTTAATGGAGGAGGACAATCCGTTTGTTACGACCAGTTCCCAGTCACTTGAAGATAAAACAATGAAGGACTTCCTGATTGCAGGGCAAAATCAGTGGGATATAAATCTGGTTCGCGAACATTTTAATGAAAGGGATCAAGGGTGCATCTTAAACATTAGTCTGAATAGTTCGAGCAGTGAGGACATGATTTACTAGAGGTTCGAGGAATCAGGGTTGTACTCTGTAAAGAGTGCACATAAACATCTGCAAGTTCAGAAAAGATAGTGGACCATAGAGGACAATAGCAATATCTGGAAGAAGTTGTGGCGGATCAAAGCTCCCCCTAAGGCCCTCAATTTGATATGGCGGGCTTTATCTCAGTGCCTTCCAACGATGTCACAGCTTCAAGCTAAACATGTGCCAGTGCAAACTAATTGTCCGGTTTGTAAGTCTGCAACTGAAAGCATCATTCACAGTTTAGTAAATTGTCCTATTGCAAAGCAATGTTGGCTTATCGTTTTGCCAGGTAAACAGTGGGATGCTCACATGGAATTCATGAGGTGGATAAAAATGGTTTTTGATTCAGAAAATAATTCGAAGTGTGCTCAGGTGTTCATGGTCTGTTGGACCATCTAGAGAGCAAGAAATGATTTAGTCTGGAACCATAAGTATACAAGAGTTGGAAGAATAGTTGCAGAAGCAAAGCAACACCTTACACAGTGGAATATTGCCCAGAGTAGGTTGTCATGGGCCAGTCTCCAGCCAGCTGTTGAAGGAGATGGTGCATCTGTTTGGGCTCGCCCTTTACCAAACATAGTTAAGGTGTCCGTTGATGAAGCTGTTTTTGAAGACCGAGATGCAGTTGGTTTTGGATTGATAGCGCGAGGATCAGATGGTCGGCTTATCACAGCCAAGTCCATAGTGCACCCCCATTTGGTGTCTCCAGTCACAGCGGAGGCAATAGCAATAAAGGAAGCTTTAAGCTGGATTGATGTTATGCAGTGGCCTCATGTTACGGTGGAGTCAGACTGTTTGGTGGTAATCCAGGCCATTCGTAGTAATACTCCAATGAGGTCGTATTTTGGAGTAATTATTGAGGAGTGTCGTAGCTTATTGAAACGATTTCATAAAGTTTCTTTGTTTTTTGTTAAACGATCTGCGAATATGGTTGCTCACCAGTTAGCTAGAGAATCATATGATTACCCAGGTCGTAGCTTTGACATGAGGTCTGTTCCTGTTAATGTTCAAAATTGTATTGAGATGGATTTGAAGTAATAAAAATTTCCAGCTTTCGTCAAAAAAAATGTGTTGAGTCATTAAACCCAAATTGTTATGTGCTACGTATTGCCTGTTTTGATCCGAACGTGTTTTGGATATTTATTGAGTGTTTTATTGTAAGTTATACATTTTATATCAAAACCCGTACAGCTCAAACAGTGTTTTAAAAGGCCGTATTTCAAACAAAATCATTGGCCCTATTTATCAAAAATGACCTATACCATATCGCTATTCTGAACCCCTAGACGTTTTATAAATTTACCTTTTTCGCGAAAAACGACTTTTCCGGACCCTTTCGGGTACCAAAAACCCCACAAAAATCACATTTTTATTTTTATATGATCATGAAATTATCATACATCATTTTTCTTTTAATTTTTGTAATATTCATAATTTTTGGGAATTTTTAGCATTTATTTTGTATTTATTGGATATTTAAAAATTCATTATTAATACCCAAAAATTATAAAAATTGGGGCCAAATATTTTTATTAGTAGTGTAATTAGCCCCTTAATTTTATTTGGGGGTATTATTTTTCATAAATATAAATAGCTAATTATTAGTAATTAATTAGTTAATTAATCATAAAAGAATCAGAAAAATCAAGAAAATCCCCAATTCTCTGAAATTAGGGTTTGGAGTTCTTGGAATCAAATCAGATTTTGAAGGTGATTCTGTTAATCAAATTGATCATGTAAGTAGTCATTGCGAAGCTCTCATAATCTAGTTTTTGATTTTGCCATTGATTTTAATCGACGTTTACTTGAACTTTATTCCGAATTCTGGAGATTTACTTCGAATTAGGTAATTTTGATTGAAGCTTTTGAATTGAATTTGATTGTTATAGGATGTTAGATCGTATGATTTGGAACCGATTCATATAGGTTGTGTTGATTTTGGTCTCGGTTTTTCACTCGCCGGAAACCACCGCTGTCGGCGGCGTTTCTTGGCTTTTCCGGTTGCTGCGACGTCGAGGAAAGAAGGGGATGCGTCTGGGACTGTTGTTGATTGATGGGGAGGGGTTTCAGTTGTGTTTTGTGGAGACTCACTTCGAGAACGAAGCCCCTAGCTCTGGCCGCTGCCTCGATGACGGCTTCAATCGCCGGAGTTGGAGAGAGGGGTTTGGCCCTGTGTTTCTGCTGCAGCGACGGGAAGGAGAAGGTAGGGACGAAGGGGAATCGTCAAGGAGGGGGCTGAAACAGAGGAGGTGAAAACAAAATCAACTAGCTGGATTTCGGCCGGAAAACGAGGCGGCGCCGGTGGAAGAAACGAAGAAGGAAGAGGGGGTTGTAGTCGACCCGGGTTCGACCCGGTTTCAACCCGGTTTCGACCCGGGGTTTGATCCAAAAACCCTAAACCTGAATTCTGATTTGTGTTTCCGGATTAATAATTATTTAATTATATTTTGTAAAATTAAAATTAGTTTTTATTAATTCTAAAAATCAATTAAAAATCAGTTTTAAATTCTGAAAATTATTATTAATAATTTCAGAATTATTTTATTAATTTAGAAATTCGAAATTAGTTATTTAATTAGTTATTTAATTATTTATCTAATTATTTATTAGTTATTTATTAATTAATAATTAGGTAATTAATTAATAAATAAGGATTGAAAATAATTGAATAATATGAATAATAATTCGTTAATTAGTTGAATATTGCGAATAACTCGTATTTATACAAGTAATGTTTCGATAAGTTAGAATTACTAATCGAGCCATAATTTATTCGAAGAATGTCGTAATAATTATTCGTAGCGAATAATTATTTATAAATGATTAATTAGTTAATCGTATAAGTTATAATAATAATAATAATAAAAATAATAATAATAATAATAATAATAATAATAATAGTTCGATAATTATTCGAAGAATACGAGTAGCTCGTATTTATAAGAGTAGTTGATCGTTGAGTTAGATTATGATTCGAGTAATAATTATTTATTCGATAAATAATGTATCAGTTAATTGTATCGATTGGTTATTTATAAATAATCGATCTAATCGAGTAAGTAATAATAATTTATAAATAATTATAATAAATTGTAATTAATCCAAATAATTAAGGATTAATTATTTTAAAATACAATGATTATTAATTAATTATTTAAAATTATAATTAAGGATTATTTAATTATAATTAATTATTTATAATTGATTATTAATTAATTAAATCTTGTTTAATTCATAATAATTAAACCGTTAGTCCGATTTGAGCGAAACGAAGACCCCTAGACTCAGAAAAATGAAATGAATCCAATAAAAATAATTGTAAGCCATAATTTCTTCCGAAAGAGAGTGGTCTTGTGATATTTAATTGTTTATAAGCCCTATTAGGGGTAGAATAGAGTCAAATAAATCCCGAAAAATTATAATAAAAATCAAATAAGGTTAGTTGACACATGTATGAGTCTAGTATCGATTCTAAAAATATTTATAAGTCCAAAAAAATCAATTATGTGATTTATGTGCTATATGCTTCACGTGATTATGTGAACCTTACGTGCTATATAATTATATGTGTATATATGCGAGTCAGATAGAAACGCATGGGTAGATTGATAGGGTTGCATAGTATCAATTCGAGATACGCGTATGTAGTAAGTTATCTAAACGACTACCTTTCTATGATTGATTCAGTATCAGCAAGGCAGATCAAGCAGGAGACCGAAGGCGGTGAGTTAAACCAGGTTAAGTACGCGGAAGGCAAGTTTTTCCCCTATTCTAAATTCAGAATAGTGAATTATACCCCATTTTCCATATCAGTTACACTTTGATAATTCTTGTTTATATACACTGATACACAATTATTGATTCTTGTTTCTATTTCATTTCGATTCTTAATTTCTCCCAATTTATTGAATCCTCTATTCATATTCCAATATTGTACCCTTACTAACATATACTATGATATATCCTGATGTTGGGATACATCAAAAGCATACCGATTATTCCGGATACTAAGCTTTGGACTGGATGGTTACGATACGGGTTGGGCATTACCCAGACCTTTCATTAATAGGCCATAGTTGCCTGAGTACACCTTATGTTGGTTGGGTCTATGCAGTTGGGTATAGATCCGTACTATATCCTGACTGATCAGCGGGTTATAGTGCATATGTTGGTTCTTGTCTCCAGTCTTGATTCATTTGGCACTCGCTAGTAATGGCAATTTATTATTCTGTACAATTTCAGTTGGTTATTCAAACCAGCGGGTTACCGGTTCACTTATTCTTTTCCTTTATACTATATATTGTTGTAGGCTTGTTGAGCAATTTTGGCTCATCCCCTTTTATTGTTATTCCTATTGTTTTTCAGTTAAGGTAAAGAATGAAACCCATCAGGACCCGCATAGTGAAGAAGCGAGTCAGGCGGCGGGACCCTCTTATACCAAGAGTGTTCCTTCTTATTCCAGAAGAGAGTTTTGAGCTACCAGATCAGGTGTAACAGGATAAGTAGTAGTGTTGAGTTGAATAAAAGTTGTTTAGTTTGAGATGTAAATAGAATAAAGTTTTGTAATAAAGAGAGTTCTTGAGACAGATTGTTTTTAAACTGGTTTGTAATAAAGTTAGTGTGTCGTTCTTGTTTTCAACTCTTAACCTTAAAAGATCCTGAATAGCAATAGTTCGGGGTAATTATATTATATTTATATTCCGCTTGTGTAGGTTTAGTTTGTAGTTGTTATTGATAATGCCCCAAATCTATACCCCGAATTTGGAGGGCGTTATACTCTTCGTACAAATCATTATATAAAATCCCGGTTTTGATAATAATCTAAAACAGGATAAAGTTTATCCAAAACAGGAGAGTGCTTATCCGCAACAGGATAATGTTTATCCAAAACGTTATCCGATCAAATTGTTTTATAGTTACTTAGCGGCTAAGAAACGTATTTATCTATCCAACTCGATCCCGAACGTACTAATATTCCGAAAATATAAATAGCCCTTTTCTTATTTCATTTTACGCGTAAAATCATAATCAGACAGTACAAACCACTAAAAACCAGAGAAAGCCCTAATAAAATACCGCATTCTTGAAAATCAATCGCACAAACGAAGGCGTTATCGAACTCTGATTCGGGCGTGCAATATATCAAATCGAAGCTCTCGAAAATCTCTTTTTGGAATCCACCATCTATTTTTGTGCAGAAATTAAGGTATTTTTTATTTAATTATTTTATTTCGAATTATTTATGGATTAAATTAAGAACTTTTGTTCTTGATGTTGTTTGTATGATTTGATGGCATAATCATGTAGATCTTTTCTTCCTGGTCATTTTGGTATATTATATGACTAATTTGGAGTTCAATAACATGTTGAAATTGATGTTTGATTCTCGGATTTTAAAATTAGGGTTTATAGCTTTGAATGTTCTTAATTGAAAATTTGGCGTTTCTTGGTTAGGGGTTATTAGATGAAATTGGTTACATGGTTGTGTAGAACGTGGAAAAACAAATCGATTGGTGTATTTGAAATTAACAAACGATTCATGAGTTGTCCTAATCGAGTCTCGCCAGAAAACGAACCCAGGCGGCGGCGGAAATTTTGATTTAATTTTCCGGCTAAACGCCGCGTTGTTTCTTGATTTTGATGGTACGAACAAGTTCCTGGAACTCCAGAGATTATTCGTTGTTGATTTTGCGCGATTCTGGGTGGTTTTACAGTCACCGGAAAAGCTCATGGCCGACGTCCATGGCTTTCCGGCGACCGGAGGAGGTGACTGTAACAATTACAGTTTAGCCCCCGAGTTTTGTACAGTTTGCATTTTCAGTACTCCTATTTCAAAAACTTTTAAGAATTTGATTCCAGTTTTAAAAATGATCAAAAATCATATTCCTCTTTTATTATTTTCAGAAATTGTATTTTTCTTTTTATAATATTTTCAGAAATTGATTTTTATTTATTTTAAAATTCCAAAAATTCATTATTTAATTTCTGAAAATTGTTTTTATTTAAAAATAAATCATAATTATTTAATTAATTAATTTTAGTTGATAATTAATTATTTAATTAGTCAATTAATTTAAATATTACTCCCTCCGTCCCTCCCAATTGTTATCATTTCTGGGAGAGTGTCCGGCACGCATTATAAGATGAATAGAAAGTATTTCTATAATTTTTTTCAAAAATTTTCTTTTTCTGAATAAAAATAGAATGTTTAAACTTTTATTCAGAAAAATAATTTTTTTTAAAAAGTTAAAAAACTATACTTTCTCTTCATCTTAAAATGCGTGCCGAATACTCTCCCAGAAACGATAACAATTGGGAGGGACGGAGGGAGTAATTGCTTAATTAATTTAATTAGTTATTAATTAATTTTAATTGATTTAATAATTTGATTTAATTATTTATTTTTATTTCAAAATTCTGAAAAATAGTATTGAGCTTTAAAATATTATTTTAATTTATTTTCAAGGCTCGATAATTATTATTAAATGGTTTTAAAGTCAGATTCGTGTGTTCAAACCCTATTATTTAAATATAAAATAATTCGGAGGTCTATTTTAATTCCGAAAAATGTTCAAAAATTCGTATTAAATACCTGGAAAATAATTTGGACCCCAATTCTTCTTTGAAAAATTATTTTGATCGAATATCTTCCGTGTTATGCGCTACGTGCTATCTGATTGATGTGTTATATTCCTATGTGATTATTGTTTGATGATTTTTGTTGTAACTTTCAATCCGTAAATTGGATTTGGGTAGAACGAAGGGTAGATAAAAGCTTATGACATTTATGTGACAATTAGAATGATATGAGATTGAGTATTGATAGATACTTCTTGTGGTGCCCTCCAAACCCGGGTCAGAAGTTTGGGGTCCATAACACATACACAATATATAAACTTGTATAAGAAATATTATTTGAAATGACCCTGCTTTACATAACCACGGATCGCAACAGGTTAAAGTATGAAAACAAGTCACAACCTTAACTTTTATTACAACGTACCAAATCCCAACTAATTTAACTTACAATTGATAATGAAATTATTCTTACAATCTTACTATCTCACTACCAATATAAGCTCCTGCTAGCTCGATCCAACTCAATCTGGAATCCTAGCTCGTACTCTGAACTGAGGACCCTCGCTATCAACCATATCCTTTTTAATTGTAGAATACATAAAAAGATTCGCAAATGTGAGCTAACTAGCTCAGCAAGTCATAATAATGATAACTGAGGTTAAATAATGTTCAAATGGAAATGATTCAGAAGAATCAATTTTCTTGCTAAATAATCATTAGAGTTAGACATTCATTTTAAATTTTAAAACCAAGGTTAGGCTGCTAATAAGTCACGCACTAACCCTGAGCAAGGCACATAGCTCTGCTCTATAATCTGGATCCAAGGTACACATTGGCCTAATTTGACCACAAATTTGGTCTGACCACGAATCTGGTCCACATAAAGAAAATTATCCAATTCTAAAGCAGTTCTGTATGATAAACAATATAATTCAATAGAACAGGATCATAATCAATGATGATAAAACACTTAAATAAAAGCGTAATGTAATTCATGGGTATCACAAGGGTACATCAGGGTATATATGAGAAATGGTTTTCAGCCTATAAGAGGATCAAGTATTAGACGAATAATGATTTTTCAAGGTTTAGTTCTTTGATGTCATAAAGAATGGTTGGGGTATAAGAGTTTCTGTGTTTTCAAATAATTCTGTTCCAGTGTTTGGTGTTTGGTAGTTATACATTTGGGGAGTAGTATCATATTTATGTGGTTTGGTATCTGAAAATCAACAAAGGATGGTTTACAAAGAATAAGGCTTATGGCTCAAAGTTCAAATGATGTGATCCGGTTTCAAGGCTGTATGATTCCAAGTACTCATAATATAAAGCAGAGCTATTTTGAATACTTGACAATATGTCACGAAAGAATTTAGAAATATTTGCATTATATCTCAAAAAAATTTAGAAGTACTTGCCTTGTAGGGCTTTACAACTATTAATGATCGACTCTGATCCGACTCGGACGCTCAGGCTTTATCGTCTTACCATTAGATCACCTTGGATTCGACTTCAATACTCAGGTTCTCCGGATGAAACCCTACTGAGCTCGTCGACTGTCCACTAGGGTATCTCTAGTCCAACGTCCACTTTCGGTTTCCCGGCTATAACCTACATGGTCAAAATACCCCATATTAGATGACCAGGTATGATTGACATAACCTCGCTAACAACCTACCCATATGATACCATAACCCGACTCATAATTATTCATATTATAATAACACACACAACAATTAGGGTTCACGTTCTCGAAAATCGGCTCGGTGTTCATTTTCGGAAAATTACATATACTCGTCATTTTAAAAAATTAGGGTTATTAGTTTTGGCAAAACAGTTCACCACAATATACAATCAGATTTCGTATACAACATATATATGTATTTATATGTACTCATTTGACAACCCAATAATTATCGGATATGCTCCCGTATTTCCGTAGTTTGATTTTCCGGAAATCGGGCAGCGTCTCCTTTGTTTATCGGACTACCCGTCGAAGCAATTCGACTTCAATACACAATAACAACCACATTAATTCACAATCACATCCAACCGGTATCACCACCGAAATTCACTTCACAAATTCCAATCTTCAATTCCGACCAATATATTATTATGATTCACACTTTATACTTGATTCGTATTTATATATTTGAAAATAATAAGACTCAGATATACATCATCATCGTCCACCATCCGCTCGTCGAAATTCATCGCCGACGGTGGTAAAATTCACGGGTTCCCGTTTTTATCGGGTGTCCTACGCGAATTTCATCGATAATTAAATTACTGATTGTAATTAAATTCATTTCATTAAAACAATCAAATAAATTTCCCTGCAAAAACCAGAAATCCCAAATTATTGCACACACCAATTAAATGGTAAATCGGTAATTAGCAAATCAGAAAACTGCAAATCGGAAAGTACTATCCCCGCCTGAAACCCAGGCCGGAGAAGACACACCAAACAGTCACATAATCCCACACCACTGTTATACATACACAGTACACAGGTATATATATATATCAGTTAAATAGACATGGAACCAGCGATTAGCCGGAGAACACACCGGAGAAGATTCAGGCGACGGCAGAACAGGGCGGCGGCGAAATACCGGAGCACGGCAGTAACAAGAACGGGGTAAGGAAATGGAAGAAACGGGAAAACGAAGTGAAGAGGGGAGAACAGAGAAATCACAGGGAAGAAAGCTTCAACTCGAGGAATTGAAGCCGAGAGGGGGAGAGAGGCTAAAGAACATGACGGTGTTTTGTATACATATTTTTGATGTTTTGTTATTTTATTTTTTATTTTTTTTGTAAATCATCAACTGCTGCCACGTACATAAACGCAGCAAAACCTAACCTGAGAAGCAAACACGTGTCCCGCACGCCTGATTTTCAATCCACATCCACAATTTAACGAACCAAGTTGCCCAAAAATAAACTCGGAAAGTTTTCAAAATAGTTTTAAAATGTTATAAATATCCCAAAGTTTATAAAAACATAAATTTCGTAATTTTAAAATAATTTCTGAAACATAATTTATACCCGCTTTTTAACAATTAAACGAAACAACGCACAGGTGAAATTAATCCCAAAAAATTCCAAAATAATTTTGAAATTCTCAGAAAATTATAAACTTAATAAAATATGAATTTTGTGATTTTTGAAGAATTCTGGAATTAAATATGGATTTTACAAATAAACACAATCAGAAAATCATTTAAAGATAAATAATTAATAAAATATTAATTTCTAAATTTTATAAAATCCCAAAAATATTTATTGTAATTATAAAACCATAAAAACAATTTTAAAGACATTCCAAATATTTATGCAAATAAATTTGCACTAAATCCACTTTTGAGAGTGAAAACAATTCAATACGACTCCATAATTAATCACGCGGACAACCCATTACACCATAAATCACACATAGATAATAATCAAACAACACATAGCGGTCAAAATCATTACACATGTTTTATTTATTTAATACTTTCACAATTACGTATTTAAATAATTCAAAAATACACGAGTCGTTATATCCTTCCCCCTTAAAAAGATTCTGTCCTCGGAATCTGATCTAACTAAACAAGTGAGGATATTTGTCAAGCATATCTGACTCTAATTTCCAAGTAGACTTTTCTACTCGAGGATTTCAAACGTACCCACTATAGATATACATTCATTTCCAAGTACTCGCCTTTAAAAATTTAGATCGATCACTATATGTAGAACAAACTTGGACAAGAGCCCATTGGCTCCTAATCAATTACTTGATTCGAATCAGATACTTATCGCCTTAACATTGACACACGGAACACATTATATGTACATACTGTTATAACGGTAACATCAACTCATGAACTACTTTATCTACATTTATCAATGCCTCGAATGGTTCACTAAATTTAGGACTCAACTTGTCCCCTCTATTCAGACTTATCCATTCTCTTTCAAGGTGAAACTTTTACTAACACTACTGGTCCTATTTCTATATTCATACTCTCTCTCGATATAACTCTGCCTCATTTCTTTGTCTATTCCGAGCGGCTTCAATCAATATCACTACACCCTTGGTGTACTGAATTAACTTAGGAATTGACGACTTCATTTCTTCCACTTTATCTCAATAAAGTGGGGACCTACACTTGCGTCCACATAAGGCTTGGTAAAATGGCATTCAAAAGCTGACATTGATGATAAATGATCATCCCAATTTTTCTTAAAATTCAACCTCTCAACATACCTTATATTTCCTGAATCGCTTCCTCACTTTGACCCTTTGTTTAAGGATGATAGGCGGTGCTCATTTTCAACTCAGTATCTAAACATTTAAACATATCTTACTCTTTCCATCTATTAAGGCTGAAAAGTAATTTCATATATTCACTTCTTATCACCTTTAGGTATTTGAACTTCATATTCCACTCTTTCCAATTCTTTTATTAACTCCTCAGGGGTCTTAATTAAATCCAATCCTTTCTTTCTGCACAAGGCATCTGTTACTATACGGCTTTGTTTAGGTAGTTGTTAACGGATTAATCCGAATCTTTTATTAACCTCGGTCAAAATTTCATACTTGAAAACTCAATGTATAGCTGCTTTCCTTCTAATCTTTAGGGAAAAATCCTTGGGCATTCCACACAGAATCTCTTATTCTCTGAATAGTTGAAGATGTTATCAATAAATACAATTCGCTTATCCGAGTACTCTTTATACAACATGTTCCTTAATTCCTTATAGACAACTGATACACTTGTTATTTCACATAATATCACCAGAGCTTGCAATCCTCATAACTCATTTTATTCGTAATTTCTGATGTGTTCTCTGGTCGGATCTTAAATTAATCCCCGAGACATAACATACTTCTTGAATTAGGTCTCGCAAGTAAGCAATTCTTTATAGGGGTCATTTATTCTTATTCGTTGTTTTGTTAAACTCCCGATAATCATTACACAATCTCATAATTTCATTCCTTTTCTCCAACAACATCACTGGTACACTTTATGATTCACTTCTGGTAAAACCACTCCTTGGTCTGCCTTGTTCATTAGGCCTTCGATACTTCGCCTTAATTCTTTGACATGTCTAACACTTCCTAATCCATTTTGAAATTTTCTTCTCATACCTAGTCGTCTCTATTTTTCTTTAAATTTACGTATATCTTAGCATTTTTTAAATAAATTAAATACTTTATATTGTGAATTCCCTGTAAGATCTTATTTCTTAATTCTTTTACTTGTAGCTTCCAAGTGCTGGAAGAGAACCTGAGAATATCGTGATCGTTCTTCTGGGTGCATAAATTTCCTCTTACTAACTGTTAACATCATGATCCATTATCTTCTCTTGACATCTCTTTATCTTTTCTTAATAACTCAGACTGAAAGGTCATAATACCCATACTTGTTTCCTTTGGATTATATATCTGACTTCCAACTCCAATTTTTGAAATTCCATAGGTAATTCTTTTCGGTGTAGTCTCTAGGTTTATTTTCTCCTTTTTGTTTATCGCTTGCCACTACATTTGCTTTTCCTTGTTAATACATACTTCAAACTCTTATGGTTCGTATAGATCTTACACCTTCCTTCATACATGTAATGTTTCCCAATCTTTCAAAGCGAATATTATTACTATTGCTAATTCCAAATTATGAGTAGGGTACTTCTGCTCATAAGGTTTCGGTTGTCTAGATGCATATACAATAACTTTATTGTGCTGCATCTACACACTCCCTATTCCCTAATGAGAAGTATCACTATAAACTACAAAATCTCCTTGATACTTTCAAAGTGATAAAGCAGGTGCTGTAACCATTCCCTCATTTAACTCCGCAAAACTTTCTTCACCCTTCTTCATTTCATATAAACTTCTTGCTTTTCCTGGTTAGCTTCGTCAAAGGTATTGCAACATTAGAGAAATCTTGAACAAATTTCCGATAATAACTGGTCCATAATAAAACTTCTTACTTTTGCTGGTACTTTTGGTCTTTCTTTATTCATAGTAACTTTAATTTATACTAGATCCCCTTTTGTCTCCTTCTCACTGAATATTTATGCTTCCTACTATCAAAACTTTTACCTTGTAAAATTTTCATACATCTTCTTTCTTCTTCGACTTCCCAGTTATCATTAAATACCTTGCATGATCCTCCTTGGACTTTAAGTAATACCATATTACTAGTATATTGGTTAATCCAAATGACAATACTAGAATTTTATAACAACATTACCTAGTTCTGAAAATTATCTTTGATATGTCCATAGGTTTAATCTTCAATTGGTAATCAATTTTAGAAAATACTTTGCTTCTTCTGTTTGATCAAACAAATCATTAGTTCGAGATAATAGATACTTACTCTTGATAGTAAACTGGTTGAGCTTTCTCTAGTCAACGCATAATCTCATACTTCCATCTTTCTTATTACAAATAATATTGGTACACCATATAGGGTACACTAGGTCTAATCGCTCCTTCTTCTAATGTCTCTTACATTTGGTTTGCTAACTCCTTCATTTTAATTGGCGTCATTCTGCGGGGCCTGAGACACTTGTTTCATTTCAGATGCTAAGGCAATCATGAACTCAATTCCTCTATCGGGAGAAAATGTTGGTAACTCGTCTGGAAACATATCTTGAAACTCATTAAGTACTATAAAATTTTTAAACTCTGTGTACTTCTGACTTCTATCCATAATAACCGTAGTGCTTACCTTTTGGTCACCGTAACCTCTTAGCTTAATTCATTGCTAACAAATTCTTTACCTTCCTTCATCTTCTAAACCTCGTCACATTCTCATTTGGCATCTTCATAACTATCTTTTCATCACAACGGTCTATCTGGGTATCACGCTTGAATAGTTAATCTATTCCTTAGAATAATGTCAAATCCTCTTACCTTAAATGATATCAATTCTTATTGCTAGAAATCTCAGTTCCACCATTGATACTCACTTATTTAACAATTACACGTTCTTGATTTGCTAGTTCTTTAGTCATAATCTTATTAATCCAACAGGGTAGTTCATCTTATCAACAGAACCTTGAGAGATAAACAATCAAGTTGCTCTCACATCTTTTAATACTTTAACGCGTAAGGTATCCACAATAATCATTCAAGTCACCACATCTGTATTCTAAATAGCATATTTCACAGGAAAATCGCAAACTCTCATTCTCGGAGACGTATTCCTTATTAAAGAATATTCCCTTGACTCTTAGTGCATTCCTGACTGGGCTGGTGATTTGCAATCCTCGCCATATGCCCTTGTTTTCTTTCCATGCATGAGAGGTAGATGGAACTTTTCCTGCTTGGTTCATAATACGTTGATTTTTGATTGAAAAACTTTTACAAAGAACGACGGTATAACAAAATAATTAGAAGGATTCACAATTCAATAAACTTGAAGTTGAAAAGAAAGAAGAAGTAATGATTTGAATATGAATGAGACAACCACATTGGTACTTAAGATGGCCAGTCTTTCGTACCATATGGCATACAGCACATGATTAGGTGGTGTTCCACCCGACTCTTTGTCATCCCGATAAAGCGTCTCACCATAATACTGCTCGTCTCAATCAGAGAGCAAAATTGAGGGAAAGAATTAAATTTAAATGGAATGAAACATCCTCCTTTTTCTTATCACCATAAAGAGTTTTCAAGGAAATAAGTTCATACATTTAGGATTCAAAAAGAGAATATACACTGTAATATTGAGGGCAAGAATGATACCATTGGTCACCACGGAGCTGGAACTGCTAACTATGGATATGATGTCGGAAAAAGACCGATTTTATATCACCCTTCAATTTGAATTAGCAAAAATAATGCCTCCTTGCATAATATGGATTCCAAACATTCATGATCTGGATGTGAATGAGTCGAATTACTTCTCCCTCGGTCTATTAGTGAACCATCTCTCCAGGGATTGTGAAAGGTGTTCCACTAGAAATATTGTTGTTATTGCTTCGACTCATATTCCCCAAAAAGTGGATCCCGCTCTAAAAGCTCCAAATAAATTAAATACGTGCATTAAGATACGAAGGCTTCTTATTCCACAACAACAAAAGCACTTTTTCACCCTTTCATATACTAGGGGATTTCGCTTGGAAAATAAAATGTTCCATACTAATGGATTCGGTTCCATAACCATGGGTTCCAATGCACGAGATCTTGTAGCACTTACCAATGAGGCCTTGTCGATTAGTATTACACAGAAGAAATCAATTATAGACACTAATACAATTAGATCTGCTTTTCATAGACAAACTTGGGATTTGCGATCCCAGGTAAGATCGGTTCAGGATCATGGGATCCTTTTCTATCAGATAGGAAGGGCTGTAGCACAAAATGTACTTCTAAGTAATTGCCCCATAGATCCTATATCTATCTATATTAAGAAGAAATCATGTAACGAAGGGGATTCCTATTTGTACAAATGGTACTTCGAACTTGGAACTAGCATGAAGAAATTAATGATACTTCTTTATCTTTTGAGTTGTTCCGCCAGATCGGTCACTCAAGATCTTTGGTCTTTACCCGGACCCGATGAAAAAAATGGGATCACTTCTTATGGACTCGTTGAGAATGATTCTGATCTAGTTCATGGCCTATTACAAGTAGAAGGCGCTCTGGTGGGATCCTCGCAGACAGAAAAAGATTGCAGCCCGTTTGATAATGATCGAGTGACATTGCTTCTTCGGCCCAAACCAAGGAATCCCTTAGATATTATGCAAAACGGATCTTGTTCTATCCTTGATCAGAGATTTCTCGGGGAAGGGGCCCTCGACCCATAACAGATATAGGAGGATTTATTTAATCACATAGTTTGGGCTCCTAGAATACGGCACCCTTGGGGCATTCTATTTGATTATATCGAAAGGCCCAATGAATTGGGATTTCCCTATTGGTCCAGGTCATTTCGGGGCAAGTGGATCCTTTATGATGAAGAGGATGAGCTTCAAGAGAATGATTCGGAGTTCTTGCAGAGTGGAACCATGCAGTACTAGACACGAGATAGATCTTCCAAAGAACAAGGCTTTTTTCGAATAAGCCAATTCATTTGGGACCCTGCAGATCCACTCTTTTTCCTATTCAAAGATCAGCCCTTTGTCTCTGTGTTTTCACATCGAGAATTATTTACAGATGAAGAGATGTCAAAGGGGCTTCTTACTTCCTAAACATATCCTCCTACATCTATATATAAACGCTGGTTTATCAAGAAGACGCAAGAAAAGCACTTTGAATTGTTGATTAATCGCCAGAGATG